>NC_079197.1:28267816-28480316 GCF_029499605.1 Hyla sarda
ATAGGCTACATTGGCATCCATCACCCATAGGCTACAATGGCATCCATCACCCATAGGCTACAATGGCATCCATCACCCATAGGTCACAATGGCATCCATCACCCATAGGCTACCATGGCATCCATCACCCATAGGCTACAATGGCATCCATCACCCATAGGCTACATTGGCATCCATCACCCATAGGCTACATTGGCATCTTTCACCCTTAGGCTACAATGGCATTTGTCACCCATAGGCTTCATGGTATCTTTTACCAATAGGCTACAATGGCATCCGTCACCCATAGGCTATAATGACACCTTTTACCAATAGGCTACAATAGCACCAATAAGCTACAATGGCATCCGTCACCCATAGGCTATTTAATGTCTTTTTTAAAAAAATCCTATATTTCATTTTTCACTCAGATTTTGGTGTCCGCCCATATACATACAGAATGGCATTTTTAGATCTGTAACTGACAGTACATCATTGAAAGAAAATGGCACTTACTGCCACAGTTTCCATGGGGTGCCCCACAGTAGGGTGTAAAAAGTGAGAATCCATAACAAAAAAAACAAGAGGGTTCTGCCTTAGATTTTTGCTGCAGATCTGTAGATTTTTTAAGGTGTGAACCCGCCCTAAGGGCTGTAATACACAGCCTGACTCCTCATGATGGATCCAGAGCTTCTACATTGGCGCTCATTTACTGAGTTTCTAGATTGGCGCTCAGTTACTGAGTTTCTAGATTGGCGCTCAGTTACTGAGTTTCTAGATTGGCGCTCATTTACTGAGTTTCTAGATTGGCGCTCATTTACTGAGATTCTAGATTGGCGCTCATTTACTGAGATTCTAAATTGGCGCTCATTTACTGAGATTCTAGATTGGCGCTCATTTACTGAGATTCTAGATTGGCGCTCATTTACTGAGATTCTAGATTGGCTCTCATTTACTGAGATTCTAGATTGGCGCTCATTTACTGGGATTCTAGATTGGCGCTCATTTACTGAGATTTTAGATTGGCACTCATTTACTGAGATTCTAGATTGGTGCTTATTTACTGGGATTCTAGATTGGCGCTCATTTACTGGGATTCTAGATTGGCGCTCATTTACTGGGATTCTAGATTGGCGCTCATTTACTGAGTTTCTAGATTGGCACTCATTTACTGGGATTCTAGATTGGCGCACATTTACTGAGATTCTAGATTGGCGCTCATTTACTGAGATTCTAGATTGGCGCTCATTTACTGGGATTCTAGATTGGCGCTCATTTACTGGGATTCTAGATTGGCGCTCATTTACTGAGATTCTAGATTGGCGCTTATTTACTGGGATTCTAGATTGGCGCTCATTTACTGAGATTCTAGATTGGCGCTCATTTACTGAGATTCTAGATTGGCGCTCATTTACTGGGATTCTAGATTGGCGCTCATTTACTGGGATTCTAGATTGGCGCTCATTTACTGAGATTTTAGATTGGCGCTCATTTACTAAGATTTTAGATTGGCGCTCATTTACTGGGATTCTAGATTGGCGCTCATTTAATGAGATTCTACATTGGCGCTCATTTACTGGGATTCTAGATTGGCGCTCATATACTGGGATTCTAGATTGGCGCTCATATACTGGGATTCTAGTTGGCGCTCATTTACTGGGATTCTACATGGCGCTCATTTACTGGGATTCTAGATTGGCGCTCATTTACTGGGATTCTAGATTGGGATTCAAGCTCAGTGCAGAGAAGTACTTCCTGAGTTTGGTCTCCTGTCAGGCCAGGAAGAGACCAAACTCACTGTATTAATTGTGGCAGGGAACAGAACAGAGCCACCTAGTGGCCATTTTTTCAATTACATTTTAAACATATTTATGTTGATAATTTTAAGAGCAAGTGAATGGGAAAGTGTCTGCTAATTGCACAAGGAACACAATATTAAAGGGGTATTCCATGAAAAAACATTTTTTTTTTCACATCAACTGGCTCCAGAAAGTTAAACAGATTTGTAAATTACTTCGATTAAAAAATCTTAATCCTACTAGTACTTAACAGCTGCTGAAGTTCAGTTGTTCTTTTCTGTTTGACAACAGTGCTCTCTGCTGACACCTCTGACAGTCTCAGGAACTGTCCAGAGTAGTAGCAAATCCCTATAGCAACCCTATCCTGCTCTGTTATCAGACAGAAAAGAGCAATTCAACTTCAACAGCTGATAAGTACTGGAAGGATTAAGATTTTTTAATAGAAGTAAATTGCAAATCTATTTACCTTTCTGGAGCCAGTTGAAAGTTTTTTTTTATTTATTTAGGAATACCCCTTTAAAAGTTTATTTGGTGACAGGTACTCTTTAAAGGTGTCTTACAGTTGTCATTGCCAGTTGGCCTTTGATATCAATGTGCCCAATTTTGCAGTGTCATAACCTCGGAGTCTCAAATGTCCATGAATAAAAAAAAAAGTCCTGGCTCCCTTCCCTGTCTTCTGAGTGGTATTTACTAGTGTTGGCACTGTAGTTATCATACTGTATCCTCATACTGGTGGCACAGGGTTATTGATCTGCCACCTGCATATGCCGCCCTATGTGAGGTCACCTTATTACAGGGACAGGCCCACTCGCCTAAACGGCACAAAACACTCTTCAAATGTGGCCTTTATGTGGGGCAATGTATTCAGCTCAGAGATTTCAATCCTCAGAATTGCGGACCGCCCTATACATAGGTTGGGGAGGGGGCTGGAATAACAACTGGTGTCCTTGGTCTTCCATGTTTAAAGGGCAAGTGTCCAGGAGGCGGGCTCTTCTGTTTAGGTGCATGATTCTCCCTGTATTGAGTTTCCCTAAACCCTCCTCTCGGCTATGACTGACAGTTCTAGCCAGGGGCATACGGAGCTTTTCTGCCGCCAGAGGCAAAAAGTAAAGTGGTGCCTCCCCCCAATGTTATCAGTGAAGAAAATTTCCATGTCAGAAATTGATTCCTAGTGTTGCTCGCGAATATTCGTTTTTTTTTTGTTTTTTGTTTTTTCCCAGTACACATCACAGTGATCACCCCTCTCTGCTACCAGCTTGTGTGGTCTAAAGAAGGCTCTAATACTACTGTGTGAGACCGCCGAGCGAATGTTCGTATATGTGAAAATCTGCATATGCGTATTTTCGCATGTGCAAAAATTAGCATATGCAAATTTTCGCATATGCGAAATTTCGCGCATGCGAAAATAAATGGCACATATATATTCGTCCATATATTCGCGAAATATCGCTAATTCCAATATGGCCTATGCCGCTCAACACTGTTGATTCCATGCAATAGAATAGGATTTATCTAATTCTCCTTCACATGTCCTGGATACATAGGCCTGATATGTTGCTGAATTATTTAGAATTATTACAAAATTAATCCAGACTCCAGTATAACTTCATTTTTTCACTCTGCAATTGCTCATACAATATGCTGCGAGACATTAGTTTTTCAGTGTATTGCACAAACAATCGTATAGTAAAGCATTTCGTACTTGAGCACATTACCTAATACGCCTGTTTCTGGCAGCTTCAAGGGTCGAGTCCCACATTGCAGCCACTGCATGCAGAGGAAACCGTGCCCGACTGGCCAGTGGCAGCATGATGTTCATCCGCATGTGGTTGTGAGACTCTACCCATAGAGGGGTACTAAGATGGCAGACCTGAGGGCTTCCATTCGGCCTCTGACTTAGGGTATGTTCACAGTGTGGAATCTCCGCTCGCAGAATCCCGCGAGCGGAGATTCCCTCTGGCAGCCGTCGCCAGAAATACTTCAGCATTAGGACCCCGTGGCACTGTGTCGTCACCATTGATGGCTATGCAGGGCTCGCAGATTTCCGGGCAAAGAAGGAACATGTTCCTTCTTTGCGCAGAACAATTTCAGCAGCAGAATTGTCCGCCGCTGAAATTCCGGGTCTCACACTGATGGTAATGTTCACTGCGTGGAATTCCACTTGTGAAATTCGGCAGGATATTCTGCAGTGTGAACGTACCCCTAAAGGGGTACTACGCCCCTAGACATCATATCCCCTATCCAAAGAATAGGGGATAAGATGTCTGATTGCGGGCATCCCGAATAAGATGTTTGATTGCAGGGGACCGACAGCTGGGACCCCCGCGATCTCTGTGCGATTGGGGGAAGCCATTGGATTGTCCTTTAAAGGGGTACTCTGCTGCCCCAGCGTTCGGAACATTTGGTTTAGAACGCTGGGTGAGGGTGGCGGGGGTCATGACGTCATGACCACACACCCTTGCGCCGTGATGTCCCGCCCCCTCAATGCAAGTCTATGGGAGGAGGCGTGGCGGCCACCACGCCCCCTCCCATAGACTTGCATTGAAGGGGCGTGGTGTCACGAGGGATGTGGCCGTGATGTCACGACCCCCACCACCGCGCTACAAACATTCGGAACAAAATGTTCCTAATGCTTCGGCAGCAGAGTACCCCTTTAAAGGACAATCCAATGGCTTCCCCCAATCCTTGTGAGGTGATAGAGGTAGTCCTCGCACATGTATAGTGGCCTAGATGCCATAGGTCGGGCAGCATGTACAGTGGGCCCAGTTCTGAGTCTGCTCTGTACACTCCCATGTCACTTCCAATGCATGTACAGTGGATAGCTAGAAGAGGTTAAGGAGTTTTTATTTTTTTACAGCAGATGAAGGGCATCCTTGTGAAGAAGTCACTTGACACACATGCTCTATCTCTTCGGTCTAAAGGGGAGAAAAGGGAGAGCGCTTCTTGGTGTGATAAAAGAGAGATAATCAGTATAAAAGTGAAATAAGACAGCAGCTCACCAGATGTGGTTGTGTAACGTCAACAATGGTAAGCGCATCAAGAGGTAGTGTATCCGCAGCCCTCCGGCTAGGCAAGGTATTCAATCGGTCTGGCTTCAAGGAGAATGCCGGCTCCACGTGGCACAGGATACAAAAGGAATGGAGCTCAGATAAAATCGAGGTAATTTATTTCCCAAGATGCAACGCGTTTCGCTGTGGGAAAGCAGCTTCGTCATGCCTGATGAAGCTGCTTTCCCGCAGCGAAACGCGTTGCATCCTGGGAAATAAATTACCTCGATTCTATCTGATTTCCATTCCTTTTGTATCCTGCGCCACGTGGAGCTGGAGTTCTCCTTGAAGCCAGACCGATTGAAAACCTTGCCTTCGGTGACTGACCGATTGAAAACCTATCTCTTCGGTGACTGACAGATGCTTCCTCAGTATGGCGGTTGTAGATGAAAGTCATAGTGGGACGATGGGTTATGTTGTATTCAGGAAAAAGATATGTCTATGTAAGATGAAAGCTGGTTTACACTGCTCAAATTCATAGGGGTTGCTTTTAGACAGATATAAGTGGAGCTTATACTCTAAAACAGTGTTTCCCAACAAGGGTGCTTTCAGCTTTTGCAAAACTACAACTCCAAGCATGGAAAAAGGTAGTGATGATGGTACAGACTGGGAATGATAGACGCATTAGGTAGAGCATAGATGGTAGTATGTCACTGTCACAGTCCGTGTAAAGAATATAGACTACTTGGGACTTGAACTGTACACTAACTTTGGGCTACACTCTTGTTCTGGCAGTTCTCCCAGTGTGATTGGGTACTTCAAGGGCCTTCACAGGGCAGTGTTCCATGGTAAACTTTGCAAAGTCTACCTCCATCACCTACATTTTCCAGAAGGAAATTTCCGGACGTTAATCTGTCGCTTTGGACAGGCCAGCCCAGAGGATATTGGACCTAACCCTTGCTTTACAAGAGGGCCTGTCAGCTTACTTTTGTCCCTAAAGTTTTCACTTGTGTTTGTACGGCCCCTGTTGTGACCTAACCCTTATGTAGTGTGGGGGGGGAGGGGGGGGAGGAGTAGAGAGAGTTGAAGTGTGAGCTACAGTGAGGAGGAGAGTGTGTTCCAGCTAGCAAGCTGAGGAGGAGTCTAGGGAGAAGAATTCTGCTAAATTCCGCAGCCATGCAAAATCACAGGAAAAGACCCCGGTGCATCAGAGCCTGGCGGTGAGCAAAACTCTGTGGGGAAAATCTCTACTTCATCTCTACTAATCTTAAAGCTGCATTCAACAGCCACTACAACTCCCAGCAAGGTGACAGGCTCCCCGGGTTCCACTCTGCCCAACCCTACGAACAAGAGACTGTATTGTTTGAGATACCTCCAGCAAAGTAAAGACAGTTATCCGTAACCTGGCATCAATGTATTAATTATCTCGCGCCTGGCCCAGGAGCAGCTGTAGTAACCTCTGACCATGTAGGTTAACGGTGCCCTGACGTCACAAAGTGATACATCTAACCACCCCGAGTCACGCACAAGATCTATATACCCTAGTACTAGTGGCCGCTACTCCACAAAATCTTGGTGTGTATGAACAGGATACGGGTGTGTGCCTTAGAAAAAACCCTAGTGTGAATAGTGACTTTCAGAGTGAAAAACACACTGTCCGGGCATTCTGGGAGTTGTAGTTCTGCAACAGCTGGAGGCACACTGTTTGGAAAACAATGTGCGAAATAAATAAGGGTAGGGTCACACCACGTTTTTATCTCCATTTTTACTCTTTCTGTTACAGACTGTTTAATATTGCTGTATGCGAATATGAAAAAAAGGATTTTTTGTTAGCACTGTTGCCTTGAAGATCTGGGGTCCTAGGTTCAAATCCCACCAAGGACAACATCTGCAAAGGAGTTTGTATTTTCTCCTTGGATGTGTATGGGTTTCCTCCTACACTTTAAAATACTGATAGGTGAATTATGATTAATTCATTCAATTAAGATCGTGAGCCCCATGGCGGACAGGGACCAATTAAGTAAAACAGTAAGTAAACAGTATACAGCGCTGCGGAATCTGTGTGTGCTATATAAATAGTAAAATAATAATAATAATAATAATTATTATTATTAAAAATAATACTTACCGGTATACTCCTACTCCTACTACTACTAACAATAATAATAATGGGAAACAAATTATGCTGTATGGAATACAACAGAGTCCGTTTTTATCATCTGTTAATGTTTCAATTTTCTTATAAAATGTATTCATTAAGCAGACAGCAAAACCACAGCGTGAACATATTCTTAGTGTTTTCTGACCCAAAGCTTTAACCTATATGCATTGAGTGTTGTTATTTATTTGTTTAATTCTTACTTAACATTAAATTAATAAAAATGGGGTTGCAGGACCCCGGTCTTGGTGTATCCAGGCAGTAAGGCTTGGTGTATCCATGTATCTATGTTTACAGTCAACCAGAACTAACCATATCAGACGTTAGGCACATTCCAAATGGAACAGAATGGAAATGCCCAGTCATTAGTTTACTAGAAATATTAACAAAAATATGACTAACGAGCTCTGGTAAAGTGAAAGCTGAGCTGTGATTGGCTGCTGTGGGAAAATCACTTTTCTCTCTCCCCCAACACCCCCCCCCCCCCTGCACTTGGAATATTCCAACTGACGTTTTTTAAATTCCAACTGTCAGCGCAGTCAGTACGAGATGAGCAGCGAGGCGAGAGGAGCCGAGCACAACCTGTGAAGCAGGTGTTTTCCACAGCTGGGATCTGATTTATATATTTATTTATTTATTTTATTTTTATTTATAAATATATTTTATGTTTATCTTTTTGTTATTTTTTTTTATCTACTGCCTTCCACTCTTCTTTAGTGTGTTGGGAAAGAGGCAGCCAAATAGAAACCACCAGCCCCAGAGACATCTGCAATGGCCAGGTGGTGGCCATACAGCCAGAGACCTGCCCAAACTGGCATTCTTGGATGTGTAAAAGCTTCATTATAAGGGATGGTGCTTTATATAAGAGGTCTCTTCGGAACATCTGACGGAGACTCAGATGGATGTCTTACCTTATTAGACCAAGATCACCATCTTTATCCAACAATGGAGCAGCAAAGAAATGCAGGAAGGAAGATGTAGTACCAAAGCCCACCATAACACCAGGTAAGATACAGGCATCTGTCCTATTGCTAAGGAGACTATCTGCCTATTTCATGCCATGGTGCATAAAGGTCATCAGCATGGCTCTTAAGACTTTGCTTCTGGTTGGCGGTCATCACGCGGTCTTGCATTAGCAAGACCGCGTGATGACCGCCAACCAGAAGCAAAGTCTTAAGAGCCATGCTGATGACCGCAGAGGAACGCAGTTCCTTTCTGAAGAATGAGTGAAATTATCACCAGCAATGTCGTCCTAACAAATCAAGATTACGGCAGAGAAAAGCAATGGGAGAGTCACCTGTGGCCTGCAACACGAAACAGCATAATGCACGGCTGCTGCGTTAGATGGACCAATTTTCCAGTTTTGACCTCTTCTTGGTCAATGGACAATGCTATTTTGACAACCACCTGCCGTAACCTGAGCCTGTATAGGTTTTAAAAAAAATTCATATAGTTAGTAGTATAGTATGAATAATAAGCAAAGAAATAATATATAGCTATAAAAATCCTATAAAATATAAAAATATAGCTATAAAAAAAATCAAGGGATTTGATCCAGGGTCCTAGGACTGATCGCCTTTTCCTGGGGTCAAGAAGGAATTTTTCCCCCTGTGACATGAATTGGCTGAATGTGTCCAGGGTTTTTTGCCTTCTTCTGGATCAAAAGAGTAATAATATAGGCTTAGTTATAACATATACACACATATATATATATATATATATATATATATATATATATATATATATATATAGTAATAATAAAGAAGAAAAAAAGTAGTAGTGATAATAATAATAATAATAATAGCTTATTTAAGGTTAATTAACTATAATAATTAATAAAATGATTGTAGGAAACAGCAGCTTTGATCCAGGGTCCTAGGACTGATCGCCTTTTCCCTGGGTCAAGAAGGAATTTTTTCCCCTGTGACATGAATTGGCTGAATGTGTCCAGGGGTTTTGCCTTCTTCTGGATCAACAGCTTTAGGAATAGCGATTAATTTATAGTTGTAGTAAATTATCAATAGAAATGTTAGTAGTAATAATAATAATAATATATAAGAGTAAAAATATAAGTAATAATAATGATAATGATAATAACAACAGCAACAAAAGTAATCTAATAGTAAAAAACATTATTAATAGCTGTGTGAAGTTCATTAATAAATTGATTATAGGACACAACAGCTTGGATCTAGGGTCCTAGGACTGATCGCCTTTCTCCGGGGTCAAGAAAGAATTTTCCCCCCGTGACATGAATTGGCTGAATGTGTCCAGGGGTTTTTGCCTTCTTCTGGATCAACAACTTTAGGAATAGCGATTATTTATATCTATAGTAAATTATTAATAGAAATGTTAGTAATAATAATATTATTATAATTAGAGATGAGCGAACTTACAGTAAATTCGATTCGTCACGAACTTCTCGGCTCGGCAGTTGCTGACTTATCCTGCGTAAATTAGTTCAGCCTTCAGGTGCTCCGGTGGGCTGGAAAAGGTGGATACATTCCCAGGAAAGAGTCTCCTAGGACTGTATCCACCTTTTCCAGCCCATCGGAGCACCTGAAAGCTGAACTCCTTCATGCAGGAAAAGACATCAACTGCCGAGCCGAGAAGTTCGTGACGAATCAAATTTACTGTAAGTTCGCTCATCTCTAATTATAATAATAATAATTATTATTAGGGTGATATTATAAGTATAGTTCTAACATTATCTATAGAATATATGTTTTTTTTTTATTATTATTATTATTAATAACAACAATAATAATAACAAACAAAAATAATAATAATTTTATTATTATAATTATTATTATTATTAGAGTGATATTATAAGTATAGTTCTAACATATCCATAGAATATAAGTTTTATTATTATTATTCATAATATAATAATAACAAAGTAATCTAATAGTAAAAAAAAAAAACATTATTATTAGCTTTATTAAGGTTTATTAAGCTATTATTAAGCTATTATCTTTAATATAATGAGTTATAGGAAACAGCAGCTTTGATCCAGGGTCCTTGGACTGATCGCCTTTTCCTGGGGTCAAGAAGGAATTTTTTCCCCTGTGACATGAATTGGCTGAATGTGTCCATGTTTTTTTTTTTTGCCTTCTTCTGGATAAACAGCTTTAGGGCTAGGGACCTAATTTAAAGTAATAGTAAAATGTTCAACAAAAATACTATTAATAATAATTTTACAGAATTTACAAATTGTTAAAGGGGTGCTCCACTGGAAGACATTTTTTTTAAAATCAACTGGCCAGAAAGTTAAACAGATTTGTAAATTACTTCTATTAAAAAATCTTAATACTTCAAGTACTTATCAGCTGCTGTTATGATTCACAGGAAGTTCTTTTCTTTTTGAATTTCCTTTCTGTCTGAGCACAGTTCTCTCTGCTGACATCTCTGTCCATTTTCGGAACTGTCCAGAGTAGGAGAAAATCCCCATAGAAAACCTATCCTGCTCTGGACAGTTCCTGACATGGACAGAGGTGTCAGCAGAGAGCACTGTGGTCGGGCAGAAAGGAAATTAAAAAAGAAAAGAACTTCCTGTGGATCACAACGGCAGCTGATAAGTACTGGAAGGATTAAGATTTTTAAGAAAGACAATAGATTAATAATCATAACAGCAATTACAATAGTATATTATTATTTGTTTCAGTTTGAAAAAAATAGTACAGTAAATATTATAGAAATCTGTGGCTTTGATTCCGGGTTCCAGGACTGATCACCTTTTCCTGGAATCAAGAAGGAATTTTCCCCCCTGTGGCACCTATTGGCCGAATGTGTCCAGGGATTTTTGCCTTCTTCTGGATCAACAGCTTTAATAATAGGGATCCCATAGGGCTAATAATAGTACTAACAATATACTTCTAGAAATGGTATAAAGTTAGGATGATCATAATGATATTGCAATGATATTAATAATTCTTAGAAAATTAATTATTTTGTTATAATTATAACTGTGTGTTGTCTCCTTCCTGGTCCTGTGATGAAGAAAAAATGTTATATAAAGATTTCCTCAGACTACAAGAACATTTTTCGCTAGTCCCTGTGTCTTATAGCCCAAAGCCAGGATGACCAGCAATGCCAGTCCGCCCTGATCTCTCTCCTAATGATCGGGCAAAGTTTTCATAAGGCCCTGTGCCTGATCACTGCCCCCATTCATAGACATTTGGAGGCAGATTTAGCAAAAATGTCTAAAAGAAAAACAAAGGCCGTTGTTATCCAAAGTAACCAATCACAGTGCAGCTTTAATATTTTATACTGCTTCAAAAAATATTTGCCATGATTGGTTTCTATGGGCAAAGGGAACATAGACAGTTCTTCTTTTAGAAAATTTTGATAAATGAGACCCACAGTTCTGTCCTTCCTCTTGTTACCAGTAGCAACCACAGCTCAGTTTCCATTTTACCAGAGAAGTTTAAGAAATTAAGCTGTGATTGGTTCCTGAGGCCTGGTTCACATCACAATTTTACCATCTGATTAATAGTGTTGCTCGCGAATATTCGCAATTCGAATATTATTCGCGAATATCGCATATTCGCGAATTTCGCGAATATAGCGCTATATATTCGTAATTACGAATATTCTTTTTTTTTTTTTTTTTTTTCTTCACAGTACACATCACAGTGATCATCCCTCTCTGCTTCCAGCTTGTGTAGTGTAAAGAAGGCTCTAATACTACTGTGTGAGACTGCCGTGCGAAAATTCGCATATGCGAAAATTAGCACATGCTAATTTTCGCGTATGCTAATTTTGTATATGCAAATTTTCACATATGTTAATTTTCGCATACGCGAATTTTCGCATATGCGAAAATAAAACGAGGAGATAACGAATATGCGAATATTCGCGAATATATGACGAATATTCGTCCATACATTCGCGAATATTCGCGAATTCGAATATGGCCTATGCCGCTCAACACTACTGATTAACAGACCTCAAAATCAGACAAAATCGGATTACCTGAGATGGTATACAATCGTATTAAAAAAATTGTTTGGTATCCGATTTAAAATCGTATCAAAAAATCATGCAGCTGAAAATTTCAACCAATTTTTCACAAAAAATCTGATCATGTTTGGAAAATTACATGTATGTCAAGGGCACAAAAAGTTTATTTTAAGACGCTACTGCGCATGTGTAAAAAGAAATTGTGTGCGATGAATCTGATGAAGTCGCACAGTCACACGATTCAATACAATTTACATAGGCCATGATAATAAAAATAAAAAAATCGGACACAATTTCGATCCGATTTTGAATCAGAACGAAAAATCATGGTCAACCACGATTTTACCCCCCCGATCTAAAATCGTGCAAATTCGGATGCAAATCAAAACTGATGCATGTGTTGGCTATGATTACTGAATGGAAGTCAATGGATATGACTGGGCATGCAGTTTTGTACGATTTGAAGGTAAAAAATCGTGAGACAAGTAGGATGGTAAAATCGTTATGTGAATGCACCCTAAGGGCAATAAAGACAGGTTTACTGTTAGGGTTTGTTTACAGTTGTAAAAAAAAAAAGAAACTGGTAAAATAAACTCACAAAAAGTTATTTTTATTTAAAAGGGTTATCCACCATAAGGTGATTTTAGTACTTACCTGCTAGACAGTAAAGGACATGCTTAGGAAGGATCCGTGCTTTTCTTGGTGATAAATGGTTGTGTTGTGTATCCACCACATGTTCCAACAAAAGTTTCCTTCCGGGATCCCTTGTTTGTAAGTGTGAGGTCACTTTTCTCCTTCCCACACATCAGTCACCACACCCATTGCCTCACACCTGAGCTGCCTTGGATGCGTGCTGTAAACTTTAATTCCCTGTAGCCCTCTGGAGAATGATCCCCACCCACTGAAGCACTGCCATGTTTCCTTTCAACACCTGACTAGTGATGTAATGTCTTGGGCCACACTGCAACCTAGAAAAAGCTGAGGCAACACTCATTTTGTATGCTGCTAAAAATAAACACCGGGGCAAAGATCACATAAGAATTGCGAGACCACCATCAAACACAGGTACAGACACAATATTATGAACTACACCTACTTTATAGCCCCTGTAGCATAGTCAAATACAAAAATCCCAGAATACCCTTTTAGATGCTTCTTTCACATATGTGGTAACCTTGGGGGATAAAGCCTTGCGGGGTGTAGGGCAGTTAGGGTGTTGGTGTTCAGAATAATATAGGCCGAGGCCGCAAGACTTTGGCATAGTAAATTGTCTTGTAAGCTGCGGAGGTCCTACCTCATCCAGAATCAGCAACCCAAGAGAGAGATCAAGATGGCGCAGGTCCCTTATATGGGCAGGGCTGGCCATTTGGATTGGTCCATAACAACTGTCACTCACTGTTACATTGCATTGTGGTTGAAAACGTCATGAGAACCACCAAAGGTCCGCAGGTCATGCTACGCTGAACAGGTAGGCATTTGAATATATACATATTTATACTTATATTTATATGAATTTCTATACAAATATGAACCAACTAAGGGGTGACGAGGGGATAACTAAAGAAGATGGACCCCGACGTTCCTAGGGACTCTGACTATGGAGACCTCTACGAAGGTACAGTATGAAATACGGTACCGGGACACCGCACATGGTTCTTTAAATTTGTGTTTTTTTGGCACTCTTTTAAATGCTTTTTTGGCATATTTAAAGGGGTACTCCGGTGGCCAATGTGTTTTTTCAGTTTCTACTTACTCTTGCAGGTGAGTTTTCCTTTTATCTCTGGTCTTGTGTTTGCTCTTTGTTTGTCTTTCTTTTCCTTTCTTTGCACAAGTGTGCCCATGTGTGTAGCATCTATTTCCAATTGCCCAACTTGTTTTGCGTTGCCGCCCAGCCCTGTTTGGGCTTTTTTCCTTTTAGCACGCCCTTTCCCCGCCCTGCTCATTAGTATACTTTGCCTTTTTTTTTTTGTATCAGGTCTGGATGTGTGCTTAGCATTGGTTGTGAGGTGAGCACATTGTCAGCCCAATCATCTGGGTCTGTGACACGTGACCAGGATGTTGGCCAGTCAGCATCTATTACCATGCTTGGCTGTGACCTATCAGATTTGTCCTTGCCGTTTCTCTGTGTTTACACCGGTGTAGGTGCCGTAGAATGTGTTTTACTGTAGAATGTGATAGGGTGACTCAGCACTTTTCAGTACTTGAGCATCACAGCCTCATCACATTCTATTGGCTGACATTCGCACACCCGCCCCTACCATTGGTTACTGCGGGGGCTGGGGGGCAGGGTGTGCGAGTGTCAAGTGACATATATATTTATCCCCAAACTCTGTTCATTGCAGTGCGACTTTGTCTACCACAGCAAGAGGATGTCTCCTGCTGTGATAGCTGAAGCTTCATGGGGGGCTCGCGCTCGCTCCACTGTCAGCCCTGCACCCGCGGCTCACAGTACAAGATGACAACGGGAGGATGATGTCTTCTCTCACTGTCAGCCAGCCCGGCACCCATGGCTCACAGTGTACTAAATACCCAATACCCTGACAGTTAACCCCTTCCCCGCCATGGGGACCGTGCACCCGCAGGGGGAATCAGGAGAATCGGCTATCATGATTCCCCCGCAGGCGCACGGTCCCCAATGTGGGGGAATTAGTAACATGTCAGCCGCAGCGCTATCATGATTCCCCCCCGCGGGTGCACTGTCAGCTTCTCACCCCGCAGTCCCCACATCAGGGAATGAATAAATTGTCAGCCGCAGCTCGCTGTCCCCGCATCATGGAACTAATCATATGTGATCCGCAGGCGCTGCTCTGCTAACCCCCCCCAAAAGCGACGTCCCCGCATCGGGGAAATGGTTAACTGTGATCCGCAGCGCTGCACATTCTTCCCGCGTAGGAAAATGAATAATTTGTGAGCCGCGGGAGCAGGGCTTCTAGTTCCCCGATCCCCGTTCAGAAGCTGTCACCTCCCCCTGCAAGCGCTGAAAGCCAGTGAGCCACAGGCGCTGCAGAGCTCCTGCTCTGCATCGCCCATGGCTCACACTGGCTTTCTGCTCTGCAGCGCCCACGGCTCACTGGCTTTCAGTGCTTGCAGGGGGAGGTGACAGCTTCTGTTATCCTCACAGTTAACCCTTTCCCCGATGCAGGGACATCGCTTTGGGGGGGGGGGGGGGGGTTTGAGAAGTGCCCGCGGGTCACATATGATTTATTCCCCGATGTGGGGACAGTGCGCTGCGGCTGATAATTCATTCATTGCCTGATGTGGGGACTGCTGGGTGAGAAGCTGACATTGTGCCCGCAGCAGGAATCATGATAGCGCTGTGGCTGACATGTTACTAATTCCCCTGCCATAGCCGATTCGCCTGATTCTTCATGCGTGCGCACGGTACCCATGGCGGGGAAGGGGTTAACTGTCAGCCGCTGCGCTGATACATGATTCCCTCTGCAGGCGCACGGTTCCCATGGCAGGGAAGGGTTACATGTCAGCCGCAACGCTGACACAGGTATTCAGTACACTGTGAGCCGCGGGTGTAGGGCTGGCTGACAGTGAGAGGAGACATCATCCTCCCGCTATCATCTTGTACTGTGCGAAAAGGAAGGGAGGGAACGAAACTCCCAACCAATCATGGAACCACAACAATTCAATGAATATTCATTACGGGGGTGTGAAAAAGGCGCAAAACCATTTCAGGAGAAAAAAAACATCAACGCCTGCAGCACAGACATCTTGTCCACAACAGTAAACAAACATGGCCGCGAGTGTGGACGACAATCAAAAGCAACCAGAAGAACTACTGAACTTCCGTCACAGATAAGAGGTCAGTAAAAAACAGACATGCTGTGGATGTATAACATGTGAAGTACAAAAGTGCTCAACTCGCTACAAACATGCTAGATAACCATAAAGCTGTGGTACCGGAGTACCCCTTTAAGGTTTAGTGGGGATTTTTTGTAATATGGAGGTATTGACTAAAAAAAGAAAACATGGGAAAGAATAAAAAGGCTTGCAAGTTAAATGGGTTGTTCAGGAATCGAAAAACAGACCTATATTCTTTCAAAGACCGCTCCCTGTCTGTCTCCACTTTGGGTGTGGTATTACAACTTGTCTCTATTCACTTCAATGGAGCTGAGCTGCAAAACCACATCCAACCTGGAGACAGACAGAGTGGACTTTGAAAGAACCTCTTTAAAGGAAATTGGTTTGCTGCCAAAAGCTGCAGACACATTTGGATATCCGTTAGGGTATAAAAGTAAACTGTACCTATTCTGGAGCTGATAGACTTTTATAATTGCCTTTATATTTCTCAGACAAGTGTCAAGGAGGCGGAACAAAGCTGGTTTAGTGCACAGATTAACTCTTTGCTCACTATAACCCCCTACCCCCCCCCCCCCCCAGAGTGGCAGACAGGACTCTGTACACCAATTAAGGAAGAGTTATAGGTAAAGGTACATGTGGAGGCATCCAGGCAGTGGCACTTGAGCATCTTGGCTCCATCTCCTTGACAAATGGCGTAGAGGTGTAAAGGTAATTTTATAAGTTTGGCAACAACCATTATTCCAGGAAAGGTACGGGTTACTTTTATACCCCAACAGCTATGCAACATGTCTGCAGCTCTAAACCGCAAATACAGTGGACTAAAATTTAAAATGAAAGAAAAACCATCAATCTTTGCAGATGATACTAAACTGTGTAAATTAGTTAACACAATAAAGGGCAGTGCGCTGTGTATGTCAGATAACACAATTGAGGACAGTGCAATATGTATAGTAGATAACACAATAGAGGACAGTGCACTGTATATAATAGATAACACAACGGAGGACAGTGAACTGTATATAGTACATATCACAATAGAGGACTGTGTACTGCGTATAGTAGACAACACAATAGAGGACAGTGCAGTACATCTAGTACATATCACAACAGAGGGCAGAGTACTGTTTATAGTAGACCTGGATAAGTTGGAGGCTTGGGTTGGAAAGTAGCAGATGAGGCCCAACACCGATACATGTAAGGTTATAGGGAGGAAAAATCCGGGCTGGGAATATGTACTAAATGGGAAAATACTGGGGACGACTGGCATGGAAAAGGACTTAGGTGTGTAGTTAACAGTAATATTACTTGTAGTGTTGTGCCAAGGCATCAAGAGAGGCATAGATGCCCACTATAAGGAAATAATTCTACACTGTACAAATCACTAGTCAGACCACACATAGAATACTGTGTACAGTACTGGGCACCAATGTACAAGAAAGATAAAGTGGAGCTGGAGAGGGTTCAAAGACGAACAACTAAAGTAATACAGGGAATGGGAGGACTACAGTACCCAAAAAGACTTAGGGTTTTTAAGTTTAAAAGAAGGCTTAGGGAAGACCTAATAACTATGTATAAATATATCAGTGGACAGTACAGAGATCTCTCCCATGATCTATTTATACCCAGGACTGTATCTATAACAAGGGGGCATCCTCTACGTCTAGAGGAAAAAAGGTTTCTACACCAGCACAGACGGGGGTTCTTTACTGTAAGAGCAGTGAGACTGTGGAATTCTCTGCCTGAGGAGGTGGTCATGGTAAATTTGTAAATCAATTACAGATAACTTGTTCTATATATATTTATTTATTCATATAATATATTATAGTTACACAGCACAGCCTGACTGCCATGACCTCAACCTCCCTCTATTTTTTTTTTGCTTTATTTTATATCCTCTTATTTGTGCTATGAAGTTTACCATTCTTACTATCCTCACTACCCTTCTTACAGCCCCCTCTAACACACAATATTATTTAATAACATCACTTCTCTCCCTAGGAAGACTTGCTATTCAAGAGCATGGGAAACATAGTGACAATTATATGAGAGCTTAGAACATAGTTGTCACTTATCTCATATTAATTGCTGTGTTCTTTGGCTTTTTTCTTTTCTTATGTTTTACTTATTTATTTATTTTTGGGATGGGGGGGGGGGTGTGTGTGCCTCTTTATCACAAATTACTCTATTTGTGGACATCAAAATTCTAACTGCTTTCCAAAAAAGGGAATGATAAAATTGAAATGAGTGGTGACTGGCACTGAGTCCAGAGAAGGCATCCTCTATCTCTATTAGCTGGTATATGCTGCCTCTTAGTGGTGAATCATAGCACTGAAGGCAAACATTCTTAGATGGGGTTCACGCTTAGTATTTAGGGCCTTATTTTGGTCAGTAGTTTTACCATCACCAGGAGTGAAACTGACACAGAGCAAAACTCAAAACTATCATGGAAAGATTTGCATGTTTTTCTGTGTTTTGGTCCTACTGCTGGATTTGATAAAAAATACTGACCAAAATAAGGCCTAAAATACTGTATGTGTCTTAGGCGGCATTCGCACTTAGAAATCTGAATCAGTTGGTGCTATGACCACACAGACATTGCCATCCCCATAGACAGCAATGCATTCTGCTTGGATTCTGCCCAAATAATGAGCAGGATCATTCTTATAGAGAGCGGAATTTCAGTGGGGGAACATCTGCCACTTAAATTCCGTAGGTATCCCATTGACATAGTTTAATAGGATTCTGCTGCACTGCAATTTTAGTGCGTAATTTGTAAGCCAAATCCCACTTGGTCATTTCGTAGTGTGAATCCAGCCTTAAAGGGATACTCCGCCCCTAGACATCTCAACCCCTATCCAAAGGATAGGGGATAAGATGACTGATTGCGGGTTTCCCGGCACTGGGGACCCCCAAGATCTCGGCTGTGGCACCCCAGACATTCGGTGCACGAAGCGAACTTTGCTCCGTGTCGGATGACTGGTGATCCAGGGCAGAGGCTTGTGACATCACTGCCACGCCCCCTTCCATAGACTTGCATTGAGGGGGCGTGGCCGTGACATCACAAGCCTCAGGTGCTGCCCCCCACGCTCTAAATGAACACCAGGTGCAGCAGGGAGATTGCGGGGGTCCCCAGCGGCGGGACACCCGCAATCAGACATCTTATCCCCTATCCTTTGGATAGGGGATAAAATGTCTAGGGGCGGAGTACCCTTTTAAAAGAAATCTATCACATTGAATGTAACAGTGTCCTGGACTCAAATGAAAGACTGCACCATTTCAGCAGTGATGAAAATGAAACTAGGAACATATAAAACTTTAAAAAAAAAAAAAAAAAACAACTCACTTCCCTTGCATGAAACGCGCTAGTGTTGCAGTCAGATCTATTCTAAGACAACAGGAGACCTCTCACTTGGTACCTCCTAAAAAAGTAATCTCCTCAATGTTTACAAAACTAATAAACCTCATCTAAATGTGACTTGTTCTCTGCTTGGTAAAGGGACCTACAGATCGACCTGTTACTCAAATCGATTCTGAGAATACTCACTGCTCCCGAACTAGATCCCAAGTACACCAGATTACAGGATAATGGCTTTAAAATTCTCGCCAGATGTATGGGATACCATCTGAAATAAATAAAACTGGTGCAACCAATAGTTACACGTTGGAAATGTCTGGTAGAAGAAGTAACATTTTTCTATATGTTGTGGGATTGTTCCAATGTGAAAGTAATTTGGACAAAGGTTTCAAACCTCTAACTGCATTTAAAAGGTTATTCTATGATTTTTTTTTTCATATTTTTATCTCCTTTTTATAGCTATCATGGCTTATAAAAAAAGACCACTAGGGGTCCCCATACCACTCAGAACATAATCCTGTCTGGCTGCGGCATCAAAGCTAGCAGTCCTCTGTGCTCACTCCTGTCCTGTCTATCAGACTCCTGTCTGAAAACAAACAGATGGGGGTGACAGAGTAGAGCCCTGCCCTGGATTATTTGTTTATTCCCGCTGTATTTCTGTGTGTTCCACTCCCATCCGCTCCTGCAAAATGTTTGTCCAATCCTGCTGGCTCCCGCAAACATTTTGTCTCAGCTTTTAGAGATAGTACCCCCGTGCCATTTCATCACCCTGTTGTGCAATTTCAACAGCTCCCTGTGGCAATTCAGAGGTTTGCGGGACTGCACAGGATTTTGCAGGACCCGCCGTATGTTCTGTGACCTCCCAAAATCTTATTACCTTCTACGCCTGCAATTCTTTTATTGGGTCCCACCAGATACCTGCCTGCAGTGATTGGATGAAGAGACGCAGCACAGAACAGTACACTCAGGGAGGAAGTGAATCCATGGTGAGTGAGGGTGGTTTCAGTGCTTGCCTTGGACACGCCCCTTTCTGAGCACTGGATATCAGAATGAGTGAGCAGCAGAACAGATGGATTTGTAAGCCAAATACAGAAGATAAATACAAAAAAGGACATATAAAACATCTGCATGACCTAGTGAGTAACATATGGAAGCATTATTTATTTCTGCGATATGACAGGTACGTTTTAACTCTTCCCATCCATCTATGTATCTTCTCCCTTCTAATATTGATATCATTGTACATCCATCTAGTCTTCTGGCTTTAGGACATCTACAGTCTGTGCTGGATGGTAAGTTCGTTCATCACAAGCCCAGGACCTGGCAAGTTAAAGGAGGTCAGTTGTACAAAAAGCTCCATGTCAGCAGTGAAGGGGATATATTAAAATTTAATGACCATACACAATGTTTTCACAGCTGTCATGGCGCTGCAGGTATGTTGTCCGCCTGTCGGAGACAGCCAAGCGCTCGACAGAGATGGCAGCAATGTCACATTCTCTAGGATTCAGACATATTTTAGTACATTATATGTTTAAAATAATAAAAAAAAAGGATAAAGATTAAACAAAAAAAATGTATAGCTTATAAAAAAATAATAACAGCAAGGTGGGGGTGGGGAGGGCAATGCATAATGATGGCAAAAAAAAAAACAACAAAGTAAAAAATCTAGCCCCCAACCAAAGCTGTAGACTCTCAGTGACACGTCAAAACTGTATATAAACAACATATAAGTGATCATAATGCAAAGGGGACACAAGAAAAAAATATTTTACTGATACAGTGACCCCCCGACCTACGATGGCCCCGACATACGATAATTTCAACATACGATGCTTTTGTATGTCAGAGCCATCACATAAACGGCTATCCGGCAGCGCAGACTGCTTCAGCTGCCACCAGATAGCCATTTACGGTGCCCCGTGAGCTCCGGTGATGTCTCTTACCTGTCCTCAGGGCTCCGGCGCGTCCTCTTTGGGATCCCCTGCATCGTCGGCGCTCCCCATCGAAGTCATCACGTCGCTGCGCACGCCGTCCTGTCATCCAATAGGAGTGGCGTGTGCGTAACAACGTGATGGCGGCGATGGAGCGCGCGGATGCCGGGGAAAAAGAGGCTTGGCCGGAGCATCGGGGACATCTCGGGGACGCGGCGACAATGATGGACGGCGACATCCCGGGCAGCGGTGATGAATTGTGACGGTCCGGAGCAGCGGGGACAGGTGAGTACAACTTCCTCTAACAGTGGTCTTCAACCTGCGGACCTCCAGATGTTGCAAAACTACAACACCCAGCATGCCCGGACAGCCGTTGGCTGTCCGGGCATGCTGGGTGTTGTAGTTTTGCAACATCTGGAGGTCCGCAAGGTTGTAGACCACTGTCCTATACTTTACATTGCACGGATCCCTCAACATGCGATGGTTTCAACAAACGATGGTCCGTTTGGAACGGATTACCATCGTATGTTGAGGGACCACTGTACTTTGTGCTATTACAATAAAAAGAAACATCAAAAATGAAAAACGTTGTTTTATTTTTAAGATATCAAGAAATAAAAACATGATAGGTTCATACAGCCGCTGTTGGTCCACTAAAGGGAGCTCCGTCGATCAACCCATTAAAAGGACCAGAGTTGAGCATGTCCAATATTTTTTCTCTGCTCAACTCCCCTAAAATAACTGACCCCCAATGGTCTCCATTCAAGTCAATGGGCTCAGTTGTAGTGGTGGATCCAGAGTCTAGTCTCGGCTATGTTCACACGGGGGGAATGTCTGCACGGAAAATCTGTGTGTGGACATTCCCCTGACAGCGTAGCTCTGTCAAAACATGTCAGGGCTGGTACCACTCAGAAATGGGCCGTCTCATATACGGCAATGCATTTCGGTGCAGAGTCTGCAGAAAGAATAGACATGAATTTCCTGCTATGTGAATTCTTCTTTATGTACATACATACATATATCATACACACATCTATTATACATCTATCCTACATACACAAATCTATCATACACACATCTATCATATACATCATACATACACACATATCTACCATACACATACATCTATCATACATACATACATCTATCATACACACATGATACATAAACACACATATACAATACATACACACACATCTATCATACACACATGATACATATACACACATCTATAATACATACACACATCATACGCACACACAACTATCATACATATACACATATCTATCATACTCACATGATGCATACACACACACACACTTCTATCATACACACACATCATACACACACACACACATTTTACATATATATATATATATATATATATATATATATATATATATATATATCAAATACATACACATATGTCATACTGTGCCCCCCCACTGTGGTCTCTTCACCCACAGGAGATCATTGCCACAGGTGCAACGCCAGCATCCGGAGATGTAGCGGGGTCAGAAGCAAATAATTTGGGACTTGTCAGCAGGGGTTTGGAGTAGAGGTGCATGCCTGTGCGAGGCACGTCTGCACCCAGCAGCCCCTTGCATCTTAACCCCTGCCCTGCATTCATTTTTTTAAGGGGCCACACTGTCATTAAAGTAGTTTGGTGGCAGAGGAGGCCCTTGGGGGTGTATATATAATGTGAGGGGTGGAATCACTTATGGGATATACTGTATATAATGTGAGGGGTGGACTCACTTATGGGAGATACTGTATATAATGTGAGGGGTGGACTCACTTATGGGATATACTGTATATATAATGTGAGGGGTGGACTCACTTATGGGAGATACTGTATATATAATGTGAGGGGTGGACTCACTTATGGGATATACTGTATATAATGTGAGGGGTGGACACACTTATGGGAGATACTGTATATATAATGTGAGGGGTGGACACACTTATGGGAGATACTGTATATATAATGTGAGGGGTGGACTCACTTATGGGATATACTGTATATATAATGTGAGGGGTGGAGTCACTTATGGGAGATACTGTATATATAATGTGAGGGGTGGACTCACTTATGGGAGATACTGTATATATAATGTGAGGGGGGGACTCACTTATGGGAGATACTGTATATATAATGTGAGGGGTGGAGTCACTTATGGGATATACTGTATATATAATGTGAGGGGTGGACTCTCTTATGGGAGATACTGTATATATAATGTGAGGGGAAGACTCACTTATGGGAGATACTGTATATATAATGTGAGGGGTGGACTCACTTATGGGAGATACTGTATATATAATGTGAGGGGTGGACTCACTTATGGGATATACTGTATATATAATGTGAGGGGTGGAGTCACTTATGGGAGATACTGTATATATAATGTGAGGGGTGGACTCACTTATGGGAGATACTGTATATAATGTGAGGGGTGGACACACTTATGGGAGATACTGTATATATAATGTGAGGGGTGGAGTGACTTATGGGAGATACTGTATATAATGTGAGGGGTGGACTCACTTATGGGAGATACTGTATATATAATGTGAGGGGTGGACTCACTTATGGGAGATACTGTATATACAATGTGAGGGGTGGACTCACTTATGGGTGATACTATATATATAATGTGAGGGGTGGACTCACTTATGGGAGATACTGTATATATAATGTGAGGGGTGGACTCACTTATGGGAGATACTGTATATACAATGTGAGGGGTGGACTCACTTATGGAAGATACTGTATATATAATGTGAGGGGTGGACTCACTTATGGGATATACTGTATATATAATGTGAGGGGTGGACTCACTTATGGGAGATACTGTATATAATGTGAGGGGTGGAGTCACTTATGGGATATACTGTATATATAATGTGAAGGGTGGAGTCACTTATGGGAGATACTGTATATAATGTGAGGGGTGGAGTCACTTATGGGATATACTGTATATATAATGTGAGGGGTGGACTCACTTATGGGATATACTGTATATATAATGTGGGGGGTGGACTCACTTATGGGATATACTGTATCTTAACCCCTGCCCTGCATTCATTTTTTTAAGGGGCCACACTGTCATTAAAGTAGTTTGGTGGCAGAGGAGGCCCTTGGGGGTGTATATATAATGTGAGGGGTGGAATCACTTATGGGATATACTGTATATAATGTGAGGGGTGGACTCACTTATGGGAGATACTGTATATAATGTGAGGGGTGGACTCACTTATGGGAGATACTGTATATATAATGTGAGGGGTGGACTCACTTATGGGATATACTGTATATAATGTGAGGGGTGGACTCACTTATGGGATATACTATATATATAATGTGAGGGGTGGAGTCACTTTTAGGAGATACTGTATATATAATGTGAGGGGTGGACTCACTTATGGGAGATACTGTATATATAATGTGAGGGGTGGACACACTTATGGGAGATACTGTATATATAATATGAGGGGTGGACTCACTTATGGGATATACTGTATATATAATGTGAGGGGTGGAGTCACTTATGGGAGATACTGTATATATAATGTGAGGGGTGGACTCACTTATGGGAGATACTGTATATATAATGTGAGGGGTGGACTCTCTTATGGGAGATACTGTATATATAATGTGAGGGGAGGACTCTCTTATGGGTGATACTGTATATATAATGTGAGGGGTGGACTCACTTATGGGAGATACTGTATATATAATGTGAGGGGTGGAGTCACTTATGGGTGATACTGTATATATAATGTGAGGGGTGGACTCACTTATGGGAGATACTGTATATATAATGTGAGGGGTGGACTCACTTATGGGAGATACTGTATATATAATGTGAGGGGTGGACTCACTTATGGGATATACTGTATATATAATGTGAGGGGTGGACTCAATTATGGGAGATACTGTATATATAATGTGAGGGGTGGACTCACTTATGGGAGATACTGTATATAATGTGAGGGGTGGACACACTTATGGGAGATGCTGTATATATAATGTGAGGGGTGGACACACTTATGGGAGATACTGTATATATAATGTGAGGGGTGGAGTCACTTATGGGATATACTATATATATAATGTGAGGGGTGGACTCACTTATGGAAGATACTGTATATATAATGTGAGGGGTGGAGTCACTTATGGGATATACTGTATATATAATGTGAGGGGTGGAGTCACTTATGGGATATACTGTATATATAATGTGAAGGGTGGAGTCACTTATGGGAGATACTGTATATAATGTGAGGGGTGGAGTCACTTATGGGATATACTGTATATATAATGTGAGGGGTGGACTCACTTATGGGATATACTGTATATATAATGTGAGGGGTGGACTCACTTATGGGAGATACTGTATATATAATGTGAGGGGTGGACTCACTTATGGGATATACTGTATATATAATGTGAGGGGTGGACTCACTTATGGGATATACTGTATATATAATGTGAGGGGTGGAGTCACTTATGGGAGATACTGTATATAATGTGAGGGGTGGAGTCACTTATGGGAGATACTGTATAAATAATGTGAGGGGTGAACTCACTTATGGGAGATACTGTATATATAATGTGAGGGGTGGTCACTTATGGGAGATACTGTATATAATGTGAGGGGTGGACTCACTTATGGGAGATACTGTATATATAATGTGAGGGGTGGACTCACTTATGGGAGATATTGTATATATAATGTGAGGGGTGGACTCACTTATGGGAGATACTGTATATAATGTGAGGGGTGGAGTCACTTATGGGATATACTGTATATAATGTGAGGGGTGGACTCACTTATGGGAGATACTATATATATAATGTGAGGGGTGGAGTCACTTATGGGAGATACTGTATATATAATGTGAGGGGTGGACTCTCTTATGGGAGATACTGTATATATAATGTGAGGGGTGGACTCACTTATGGGATATACTGTATATATAATGTGTGGGGTGGAGTCACTTATGGGAGATACTGTATATATAATGTGAGGGGTGGACTCACTTATGGGATATACTGTATATATAATGTGAGGGGTGGACTCACTTATGGGATATACTGTATATATATTGTGAGGGGTGGACTCACTTATGGGAGATACTGTATATAATGTGAGGGGTGAACTCACTTATGGGATATACTGTATATATAATGTGAGGAGTGGACTCACTTATGGGAGATACTGTATATATAATGTGAGGGGTGGAGTCACTTATGGGAGATACTGTATATATAATGTGAGGGGTGGAGTCACTTATGGGAGATACTGTATATATAATGTGAGGGGTGGACTCACTGATGGGATATACTGTATATATAATGTGAGGGGTGGAGTCACTTATGGGATATACTGTATATAATGTGAGGGGTGGAGTCACTTATGGGAGATACTGTATATATAATGTGAGGGGTGGACTCTTATGGGTGATGCTGTATATAAAATGTGAGGGGTGGAGTCACTTATGGGATATACTGTATATAATGTGAGGGGTGGAGTCACTTATGGGAGATACTGTATATATAATGTGAGGGGTGGACTCTTATGGGTGATGCTGTATATAAAATGTGAGGGGTGGAGTCACTTATGGGAGATACTGTATATAATGTGAGGGGTGGAGTCACTTATGGGAGATACTGTATATAATGTGAGGGGTGGAGTCACTTATGGGAGATACTGTATATAATGTGAGGGTTGGAGTCACTTATGGGATATACTGTATATATAATGGGAGGGGTGGAGTCACTTATGGGAGATACTGTATATAATGTGAGGGGTGGAGTCACTTATGGGAGATACTGTATATATAATGTGAGGGGTGGAGTCACTTATGGGATATACTGTATATAATATGAGGGGTGGACTCACTTATGGGATATACTGTATATATAATGTGAGGGGTGGACTCACTTATGGGATATACTGCATATAATGTGAGGGGTGGACTCACTTATGGGAGATACTGTATATAATGTGAGGGGTGGACTCACTTATGGGAGATACTGTATATAATGTGAGGGGTGGACTCACTTATGGGAGATACTGTATATATAATGTGAGGGGTGGACTCATTTATGGGAGATACTGTATATATAATGTGAGGGGTGGAGTCACTTATGGGAGATACTGTATATAATGTGAGGGGTGGACTCACTTATGGGATATACTGTATATATAATGTGAGGGGTGGACTCACTTATGGGATATACTGTATATAATGTGAGGGGTGGACTCACTTATGGGAGATATTGTATATATAATGTGAGGGGTGGACCCACTTATGGGAGATACTGTATATATAATGTGAGGGGTGGAGTCACTTATGGGAGATACTGTATATAATGTGAGGGGTGGACTCACTTATGGGATATACTGTATATATAATGTGAGGGGTGGACTCACTTATGGGATATACTGCATATAATGTGAGGGGTGGACTCACTTATGGGAGATACTGTATATAATGTGAGGGGTGGACTCACTTATGGGAGATACTGTATATAATGTGAGGGGTGGACTCACTTATGGGAGATACTGTATATATAATGTGAGGGGTGGACTCATTTATGGGAGATACTGTATATATAATGTGAGGGGTGGAGTCACTTATGGGAGATACTGTATATAATGTGAGGGGTGGACTCACTTATGGGATATACTGTATATATAATGTGAGGGGTGGACTCACTTATGGGATATACTGTATATAATGTGAGGGGTGGACTCACTTATGGGAGATATTGTATATATAATGTGAGGGGTGGACCCACTTATGGGAGATACTGTATATATAATGTGAGGGGTGGAGTCACTTATGGGAGATACTGTATATAATGTGAGGGGTGGACTCACTTATGGGAGATACTGTATATATAATGTGAGGGGTGGACTCACTTATGGGAGATACTGCATATATAATGTGAGGGGTGGAGTCACTTATGGGATATACTGTATATATAATGTGAGGGGTGGACTCACTTATGGGAGATACTGTATATAATGTGAGGGGTGGACTCACTTATGGGAGATACTGTATATATAATGTGAGGGGTGGACTCACTTATGGGAGATACTGTATATATAATGTGAGGGGTGGAGTCACTTATGGGATATACTGTATATATATAATGTGAGGGGTGGACTCACTTATGGGAGATACTGTATATATAATGTGAGGGGTGGACTCACTTATGGGAGATACTGTATATAATGTGAGGTGTGGAGTCACTTATGGGAGATACTGTATATATAATGTGAGGGGTGGACTCACTTATGGGAGATATTGTATATATAATGTGAGGGGTGGACTCACTTATGGGAGATACTGTATATATAATGTGAGGGGTGGAGTCACTTATGGGATATACTGTATATATAATGTGAGGGGTGGACTCACTTATGGGAGATACTGTATATAATGTGAGGGGTGGACTCACTTATGGGATATACTGTATATATAATGTGAGGGGTGGACTCACTTATGGGATATACTGTATATATAATGTGAGGGGTGGACTCACTTATGGGAGATACTGTATATAATGTGAGGGGTGGACTCACTTATGGGATATACTGTATATATAATGTGAGGGGTGGACTCACTTATGGGATATACTGTATATATAATGTGAGGGGTGGAGCCACTTATGGGATATACTGTATATATAATGTGAGGGGAGGACTCACTTATGGGAGATACTGTATATATAATGTGAGGGGTGGACTCACTTATGGGAGATACTGTATATAATGTGAGGGGTGGAGTCACTTATGGGAGATACTGTATATAATGTGAGGGGTGGAGTCACTTATGGGAGATACTGTATATATAATGTGAGGGGTGGACTCACTTATGGGAGATACTGTATATATAATGTGAGGGGTGGAGTCACTTATAGGAGATACTGTATATATAATGTGAGGGGTGGACTCACTTATGGGATATACTGTATATATAATGTGAGGGGTGGACTCACTTATGGGATGTACTGCATATAATGTGAGGGGTGGACTCACTTATGGGATATACTGTATATATAATGTGAGGGGTGGAGTGACTTATGGGATATACTGCATATAATGTGAGGGGTGGAGTCACTTATGGGATATACTGTATATATAATGTGATGGGTGGACTCACTTATGGGAGATACTGTATATATAATGTGAGGGGTGGACTCTCTTATGGGATATACTGTATATAATGTGAGGGGTGGACTCTCTTATGGGAGATACTGTATATATAATGTGAGGGGTGGACTCACTTATGGGAGATACTGTATATATAATGTGAGGAGTGGACTCACTTATGGGAGATACTGTTTATAATGTGAGGGGTGGACTCACTTATGGGAGATACTGTATATATATAATTCGAGGGGTGGACTCACTTATGGGATATACTGTATATATAATGTAAGGGGTGGAGTCACTTATGGGAGATCCTGTATATATAATGTGAGGGGTGGACTCACTTATGGGAGATACTGTATATATAATGTGAGGGGTGGAGTCACTTATAGGAGATACTGTATATATAATGTGAGGGGTGGACTCACTTATGGGAGATACTATATATATAATGTGAGGGGTGGAGTCACTTATGGGATATACTGTGTTTATAATGTGAGGGGTGGACTCACTTATGGGAGATCCTGTATATATAATGTGAGGGGTGGACTCTCTTATGGGATATACTGTATATATAATGTGAGGGGTGGACTCACTTATGGGATATACTGTATATAATGTGAGGGGTGGACTCACTTATGGGAGATACTGTATATATAATGTGAGGGGTGGACTCACTTATGGGAGATACTGTTTATAATGTGAGGGGTGGACTCTCTTATGGGAGATACTGTATATATAATGTGAGGGGTGGACTCACTTATGGGAGATACTGTATATAATGTGAGGGGTGGACTCTCTTATGGGAGATACTGTATATATAATGTGAGGGGTGGACTCACTTATGGGAGATACTGTATATATAATGTGAGGGGTGGAGTCACTTATGGGATATACTGTATATATAATGTGAGGGGTGGAGTCACTTATGGGAGATACTGTATATATAATGTGAGGGGTGGACTCACTTATGGGATATACTGTATATATAATGTGAGGGGTGGACTCACTTATGGGAGATACTGTATATAATGTGAGGGGTGGACTCACTTATGGGAGATACTGTATATATAATGTGAGGGGTGGAGTCACTTATGGGATATACTGTATATATAATGTGAGGGGTGGAGTCACTTATGGGAGATACTGTATATATAATGTGAGGGGTGGACTCACTTATGGGATATACTGTATATATAATGTGAGGGGTGGACTCACTTATGGGAGATACTGTATATATAATGTGAGGGGTGGACTCACTTATGGGAGATACTGTATATAATGTGAGGGGTGGACTCACTTATGGGATATACTGTATATATAATGTGAGGGGTGGACTCACTTATGGGATATACTGTATATATAATGTGAGGGGTGGACTCACTTATGGGAGATACTGTATATAATGTGAGGGGTGGACTCACTTATGGGAGATACTGTATATAATGTGAGGTGTGGAGTCACTTATGGGAGATACTGTATATATAATGTGAGGGGTGGACTCACTTATGGGAGATATTGTATATATAATGTGAGGGGTGGACTCACTTATGGGAGATACTGTATATATAATGTGAGGGGTGGAGTCACTTATGGGATATACTGTATATATAATGTGAGGGGTGGACTCACTTATGGGAGATACTGTATATAATGTGAGGGGTGGACTCACTTATGGGATATACTGTATATATAATGTGAGGGGTGGACTCACTTATGGGATATACTGTATATATAATGTGAGGGGTGGACTCACTTATGGGAGATACTGTATATATAATGTGAGGGGTGGACTCACTTATGGGAGATACTGTATATATAATGTGAGGGGTGGACTCACTTATGGGAGATACTGTATATAATGTGAGGGGTGGACTCACTTATGGGAGATACTGTATATAATGTGAGGGGTGGAGTCACTTATGGGAGATACTGTATATATAATGTGAGGGGTGGACTCACTTATGGGAGATACTGTATATATAATGTGAGGGGTGGAGTCACTTATAGGAGATACTGTATATATAATGTGAGGGGTGGACTCACTTATGGGATATACTGTATATATAATGTGAGGGGTGGACTCACTTATGGGATGTACTGCATATAATGTGAGGGGTGGACTCACTTATGGGATATACTGTATATAATGTGAGGGGTGGAGTCACTTATGGGATATACTGTATATATAATGTGAGGGGTGGAGTGACTTATGGGATATACTGCATATAATGTGAGGGGTGGAGTCACTTATGGGATATACTGTATATATAATGTGAGGGGTGGACTCACTTATGGGAGATACTGTATATATAATGTGAGGGGTGGACTCACTTATGGGAGATACTGTATATATAATGTGAGGGGTGGACTCACTTATGGGAGATACTGTTTATAATGTGAGGGGTGGACTCACTTATGGGAGATACTGTATATATATAATTCGAGGGGTGGACTCACTTATGGGATATACTGTATATATAATGTGAGGGGTGGAGTCACTTATGGGAGATCCTGTATATATAATGTGAGGGGTGGACTCACTTATGGGAGATACTGTATATATAATGTGAGGGGTGGAGTCACTTATAGGATATACTGTATATATAATGTGAGGGGTGGACTCACTTATGGGAGATACTATATATATAATGTGAGGGGTGGAGTCACTTATGGGATATACTGTGTTTATAATGTGAGGGGTGGACTCACTTATGGGAGATCCTGTATATATAATGTGAGGGGTGGACTCTCTTATGGGATATACTGTATATATAATGTGAGGGGTGGACTCACTTATGGGATATACTGTATATAATGTGAGGGGTGGACTCACTTATGGGAGATACTGTATATATAATGTGAGGGGTGGACTCACTTATGGGAGATACTGTTTATAATGTGAGGGGTGGACTCTCTTATGGGAGATACTGTATATATAATGTGAGGGGTGGACTCACTTATGGGAGATACTGTATATAATGTGAGGGGTGGACTCTCTTATGGGAGATACTGTATATATAATGTGAGGGGTGGACTCACTTATGGGAGATACTGTATATATAATGTGAGGGGTGGAGTCACTTATGGGATATACTGTATATATAATGTGAGGGGTGGAGTCACTTATGGGAGATACTGTATATATAATGTGAGGGGTGGACTCACTTATGGGATATACTGTATATATAATGTGAGGGGTGGACTCACTTATGGGAGATACTGTATATATAATGTGAGGGGTGGACTCACTTATGGGAGATACTGTATATAATGTGAGGGGTGGACTCACTTATGGGATATACTGTATATATAATGTGAGGGGTGGACTCACTTATGGGATATACTGTATATATAATGTGAGGGGTGGACTCACTTATGGGAGATACTGTATATAATGTGAGGGGTGGACTCACTTATGGGATATACTGTATATACAATGTGAGGGGTGGACTCGCTTATGGGAGATACTGTATATAATGTGAGGGGTGGAGTCACTTATGGGATATACTGTATATATAATGTGAGGGGTGGACTCACTTATGGGAGATACTGTATATAATGTGAGGGGTGGACTCACTTATGGGATATACTGTATATATAATGTGAGGGGTGGACTCACTTATGGGATATACTGTATATATAATGTGAGGGGTGGACTCTCTTATGGGTGATGCTGTATATATAATGTGAGGGGTGGACTCACTTATGGGAGATAATGTATATACAATGTGAGGGGTGGACTCACTTATGGGATATACTGTATATATAATGTGAGGGGTGGACTCACTTATGGGAGATACTGTATATATAATGTGAGGGGTGGAGTCACTTATGGGAGATACTGTATATAATGTGAGGGGTGGACTCACTTATGGGAGATACTGTATATATAATGTGAGGGGAGGACTCACTTATGGGATATACTGTATATAATGTGAGGGGTGGACTCACTTATGGGAGATACTGTATATATAATGTGAGGGGTGGAGTCACTTATGGGAGATACTGTATATAATGTGAGGGGTGGACTCACTTATGGGAGATACTGTATATATAATGTGAGGGGAGGACTCACTTATGGGATATACTGTATATAATGTGAGGGGTGGAGTCTCTTATGGGATATACTGTATATATAATGTGAGGGGTGGAGTCTCTTATGGGATATACTGTATATATAATGTGAGGGGTGGACTCACTTATGGGAGATACTGTATATAATGTGAGGGGTGGACTCACTTATGGGAGATACTGTATATATAATGTGAGGGGTGGACTCACTTATGGGATATACTGTATATATAATGTGAGGGGTGGAGTCACTTATGGGAGATACTGTATATAATGTGAGGGGTGGACTCACTTATGGGATATACTGTATACATAATGTGAGGGGTGGACTCACTTATGGGAGATACTGTATATATAATGTGAGGGGTGGAGTCACTTATGGGATATACTGTATACATAATGTGAGGGGTGGAGTCACTTATACGAGATACTGTATATATAATGTGAGGGGTGGAGTCACTTATGGGAGATACTGTATATATAATGTGAGGGGTGGACTCACATTGTCACCAAATTGTCACCAAATGTCACCAACTCCAAAAATGGGCTGGACAAAATTATTGGCACCCTTTCAAAATTGTGGATAAATAAGATTGTTTAAAGCATGTTATGCTCCTTTAACCCCTTAAGGACCCAGGACATACTAGTATGTCCTGGTGTTTCTCCGATCTCTGCCACGCCCCGGGCAGAGATCGGAAGCGGATGCCTGCTGAAATGCCCCCCATGTCGGCGATCGCCCCAAATCGCTAGATAAATCGCCCCTGCGATCTGCGGCGATACCGGGCTGATCGGGTCTCTGGGACCCCGACCGCCCGGTAATTTTGCATGATCCCGGCTGTCGCAGACAGCCAGGACTATGCTGGAGTATAGGAGCGAGGTGGCAAGCCTGCCACCTCCTCCGATCCCCTGCGATCCGTTGGTTAGTTAACCGACCAATCGCAGGGGGGGGGGGGTTACTTCCTCCCGCCCTGCCCGGCCCTTGGAAGTCCGGAGAGGACGGGAGGAAGACCGGAGGACGCGGTGGGGGACGGGGGAGTGCTGGGAGTTACCTCGTCCCTGAAGACCCGGATCCAGACGATGAAGGCGGCGGCGACAGGTGAGTTCCTCTTCAGCCGCGGTCGGGCCCTTTACAGCAATGCACGTCGCCGTAAAGCGACATGCATTGCTGTAATGGGACCCTGTATACTACAACTCCCAGCATGCCCAGACAGCCCTTGGCGTCTGGGCATGCTGGGAGTTGCAGTTTTACAACATCTGGAGGTCCACAGTTTTGGGACCACAGTGCCCTTCCAGATGTCGCAAAACTACACATCCTCAGCATGCCCTTTCTGTCCAGGCATGCTGGGAGTTGTAGTTCTGTAACATCTGGCCCTTCAGATGTTGCAGAACTACAACTCCCAGCATGCCTGGACAGTTTTGGCATACTGGGAGTTGTACTTTTGCAACATCTGGAGGGCTACAGCTTGGACACCACTACACAGTGGTCCCCAAACTGTTCTCCTCCAGCTGTTGCGTAACCACTACTCCCAACATGCCCTTCGGCTGCCTGGGCATGCTGGGAGTTGTGGTTTTGCAACAACTGGAGGCACACTGGTTGGGAAACATTGTCTGTTTCCTAACACAGTGTTTCCCAACCCATGTGCCTCCAGCTGTTGCAAAACTATAACTACCAGCATGCACTGATAGACCGTGAATGTGGGAGTTGTAGTTTTGCAACAGCTGGAGGTCCCCCCCCCCCCCCCCCCCCCCGTGAATGTACACGGTACATTCACATGGGCAGGGGGCTTACAGTGAGTATCAGGCTGCAAGTTTGTGATGCAGCAAATTTTGTGCGGCAGCTCAAACTCGCAGCGCGAAACTTGCTGTAATCCCCTGCCCGCGTGACTGTACCCTAAAAACACTACACTACACTAAAACACAATAAAATAAGTAAAAAACACTACATATACACATACCCCTACACAGCCCCCCTTCCCAATAAAAATGAAAAACGGCTGGTACGCCACTGTTTCCAAAATGGAGCCTTCAGCTGTTGCAAAACAACAACTCCCAGTATTGCCGACAGCCGTTGACTGTCCAAGCATGCTGGGAGTTTTGCAACAGCTGGAGGCACCCTGTTTGGGAATCGCTGGCGTAGAATACCCCTATGTCTACCCCTATGCAAATCCCTAATTCAGGCCTCAAATGCGCATGGCGCTCTCAATTTGGAGCCCTGTCTTTTTTCAAGGCAACATTTTAGGGCCACATATGGGGTATCGCCGTACTCAGGAGAAATTGCCTAACAAATTTTGGGGGGCTTTTTCTCCTTTCACCCCTTATGAAAAGGGGAAGTTGGGGTCTACACCAGCATGTTAGTGTAAAAAAAAAAATTTTTACACTATCATGCTGGTGTTGCCCTATACTTTTCATTTTGACTAGAGGTAAAAGGGAAAAAAGCCCCCCAAATTTGTAATGCAATTTCTCCCGACTACGGAGATACCCCATAAGTGGGCGCAAAGTGCTCTGGGGGCGCACAACAAAGCCCAAAAGGGAGAGTGCGCCATGTACATTTGAGGTGATTTGCACAGGGGTGGCTGATTGTTACAGCGGTTTTCATAAATGCAAAGAAAAAAAAAACACATGTGACCCCATTTTGGAAACTACACCCCTCACGGAATGTAATGAGGGGATCAGTGAGAATTTACACCCCACTGGTGTCTGACAGATCTTTGGAACAATGGGCTGTGCAAATTAAAAATTTTGTACAGCCCACTGTTCCAAAGATCTGACAGACACCAGTGGGGGGTAAATGCTCACTGTACCCCTTGTTACGTTCCTCAAGGGGTCTAGTTTCCAAAATGGTATGCATGTGGGGGTTATTTTGCTGTGCTGGCACCATAGGGGCTTCCTAAATGTGACATGCCCCCCGAGCAAAATTTGCTCTCTAAAAGCCAAATATGACTCCTTCTCTTCTGAGCATTGTAGTTCGCCCGTAGTGCACTTCAGGTCAACTTATGGGGTACCTCCATACTCAGAAGAGATGGGGTTACAAATTTTGGGGGGTATTTTCTGCTATTAACCCTTGCAAAAATGTGAAATTTGCGGGGAAGCACACATTTTAGTGAAAAATATATATATATTTTTTTTTACATATGCAAAAGTCGTGAAACACCTGTGGGGTATTAAGGCTCACTTAATTCCTTGTTACGTTCCTCAAGGGGTCTAGTTTCCAAAATGGTATGGCATGTGTTTTTGTTTTTTTTCTGTTCTGGCACCATAGGGGCTTTCTAAATGCAACATGCCCCCCAAAAACCATTTCTGAAAAACGTACTCTCCAAAATCCCCTTGTCGCTCCTTCGCTTCTGAGCCCTCTACTGCGCCCGCCGAACACTTTACATAGATATATGAGGTATGTGCTTACTCAAGAGAAATTTCGCTACAAATACAAGTATACATTTTCTCCTTTTAAACCTTGTAAAAATTCAAAAATTGGGTCTACAAGAAAATGCGAGTGTAAAAAATTAAGATTTTGAATTTTCTCCTTCACTTTGCTGCTATTCCTGTGAAACACCTAAAGGGTTAAAACGCTGACTGAATGTCATTTTGAATACTTTGGGGGGTGCAGTTTTTATAATGGGGTCTTTAATGGGGTATTTCTAATATAAAGACCCTTCACATCCACATCAAACCTGAACTGGTCCCTGAAAAATAGTGAGTTTGAAAATTTTGTGAAAAATTGGAAAATTGCTGCTGAACTTTGAAGCCCTCTGGTGTCTTCAAAAAGTAAAAATACGTCAATTTTATGATGCAAACATAAAGTAGACATATTTTATATGTGAATAAAATTAAAAAAAATTTGGAATATCCATTTTCCTTACAAGCAGAGAGCTTCAAAGTTAGAAAAATGCAAAATTTTCAAATTTTTCATCAAATTTTAGGATTTTTCACCAAGAAAGGATGCAAGTTACCACAAAATTTTACCACTATGTTAAAGTAGAATATGTCACGAAAAAACAATCTCGGAATCAGAATGATAACTAAAAGCATTCCAGAGTTATTAATGTTTAAAGTGACAGTGGTCAGATGTGCAAAAAATGGCTGGGTCCTAAGGTGTAAAATGGCTGGGTCCTTTAGGGGTTAAACTCACCTGAAGAAAGTAACAGGTGTGGGCAATATAACAATCACACCTGAAAGCAAATAAAAAGGAGAGAAGTTCACTTAGTCTTTGCATTGTGTGTCTGTGTGTGACACACTTATCATGGACAACAGAAAGAGGAGAAGAGAACTGTCTGAGGACTTGAGAACCAAAATTGTGGGAAAATATCAACAATCTCAAGGTTACAAGTCCATCTCCAGAGATCTAGATTTGCATTTTGTCCACAGTGTGCAACATTATCAAGAAGTTTGCAACCCATGGCACTGTAGCTAATCTACCTGGGCGTGGACGGAAGAGAAAAATTGATGAAAGGTGTCAACGCAGGATAGTCCGGATGGTGGATAAGCAGCCCCAAACAAGTTCCAAGGATATTCAAGCTTTCCTTCAGGCTCAGGGAGCATCAGTGTCAGCGCAAACTATTCGTTGACATTTAAATGAAATGAAATGCTATGGGAGGAGACTCAGGAGGACCCCACTGCTGACACAGAGACATAAAAAATCAAGACTACATTTTGCCAAAATTAACTTGAGTAACCAAAATCCTTCTGTGAAAATGTCTTGTGTACAGATGACACCAAGATAGAGCTTTTTGGTAAAGCACATCATTCTACTGTTTACCGAAAACGGAATGAGGTCTAAAAGGAAAGAACACAGTACCTACAGTGAAATATGGTGGAGGTTCAATGATGTTTTGGGGTTGTGTTGCTGCCTCTGGCACTGGGTGCCTTGAATGTGTGCAAGGCATCAGGAAATCTGAGGATTACCAATGGATTTTGCGCCGCACTGTACAGCCCAGTGTCAGAAAGCTGGGTTTGCATCCGAGATCTTGGGTCTTCCAACAGGATAATGACCCCAAACATACCTCAAAAAGACCCCAGAAATGGATGGCAACAAAGCGCTGCAGCAATGAGTCCAGATCTAAATCCCATTGAACACCTGTGGAGAGATCCTAAAATTGCTGTTGGGAAAAGGCGCCTTCCATTAAGAGAGACCTGGAGCAGTTTGTAAAGGAAGAGTGGTCCAACATTCCGGCCGAGAGGTGTAAGAAGCTTATTGATGGTTATAGGAAGCGACTGATTTTAGTTATTGTTTCCAAAGGGTGTGCAACCAAATACAGTGCTCCCTCAACATACGATGGTAATTCGTTGCAAATGACCCATCGTTTGTCGAATCCATCATATGTTGAGGGATTCGTGCAATGTAAAGTATAGGAAGTTACACTCACCTGTCCCCGCCACTCCGGACCGTGTCCTCACCACTCCCGATGCTTTCCCAGGGGCTCCCGATGCTGTCCCGCTGCTCCGGTGTCTTCTTCGGGATCCTCCAGCTTCTTCCACATCTTCTCCTATGTCCGAGCCTTGCTTTCTGGTGACGTTATTACGCTGCTGCGCCGGCACGGTGTGCGCACTGACGTAATAACGATGCCGGAACGTGAGGCCCGGATCTGGAGAAGATACAGAAGACACCGGAGGATCACGAAGTGGACCCAAAGCAGCGGTGATATGTAAGTGAACCTGTCCGGGATGCTTAAACTGCTATCCGACAGCAGCTTAAGCATTTTGCGCTGTCGTGTAGAAGTTAATGCGATGGCCCCGACATATAAAAGCATCGTATGTCGATTTTATCATATGTCGGGGCCATCGCATGTCGGGGGGTTACTGTATTAAATTAAGGGTGCCAATAATTTTGTCCAGCCCATTTTTGCAGTTTGGTGTGACATTATGTCCAATTTGCTTTTTTTCCTCCCTTTTTTTGGTTTTGTTTCAATACATACAAAGGGAATAAATATGTGTAGAGCAAAACATGTGTCGCTGCAATCCTTTTCTGTGAGAAATACTTATTTTTCTTGAAAAATTTCAGGGGTACCAACATTTACGACCATGACTGTATATGTACCCCAAAATGGTCCCTGTAAGAGCTTCAACCTGTTCTGCAAAATACAGGCTTTCATACTTATGCACTAAAGAAAATAATGATGGCAGCTAGAAAATACCACCCATAAAGATGAAGTTAGTTCTGTTACTAAGGGGTTAACATAAATCAATATACACATATATATATATATATATATATATATATATATATATATATATATATATATATAAAATTTGTTTTCTTAGGTAGAGCTATGGGCCAACAATATGTACTTTAAAATCTACATATGAACCTACAAACGCCAAGGAGAAGGCTTTTTCAAGGAGTACTCACACTGCTTGAAAAAGCCTTCTCCTTGGCGAAACGCGTTGGAGGTCTGTAGCAGGGCCAGGGCCAGTATTTTTGCTGCTACTTTTGTTTGGTGCAATCTCTTCTTTGGCGCACACTTCGTTGTGGTGATGTCACATACCTTATTGTTGGCCCTATTTTACTTCCACGTCATTTTGCACATTTTTTCCACTTTATGCATTGCAGTATTTTGCATTACTTTTATTTTCATGCACTTGCACCTTTTATGTTTGTAACTGCTTGGTGCTGTTATGCAAATACATATTATTATATATTATTAAATATCTACCAAATATCTACTATTGTTTTTATACGTATGAATTTATATCCAGCGAGATTTTTTTAACTAGCATATATACTAAATATATTTTTATATATCCGTCTATTTCTGTGTTTCTGTATGATATATAAATATAGATATATTGTATATACTATCTCACTATTTATTTGGTGCTGGGGTTACTACGTGTTACGCCCCTTGGTGTTTGTTGATTCATATATAGCTTTCTTTTGGGTCAGTAAACCCCCCCCCCCCCCCTTTACTTTCTTTTACAGTGGGGATCAAAAGTTTGGGCACCCCAGGTAAAAATTTGTATTAATGTGCATAAAGAAGCCAAGGAAAGATGGAAAAATCTCCAAAAGGCATCAAATTACAGATTAGACATTCTTATAATATGTCAACAAAAGTTAGATTTTATTTCCATCATTTACACTTTCAAAATAACAGTAAACTAAAAAATTGCGTCTGCAAAAGTTTGGGCACCCTGCAGAATTTATAGCATCCACTTCCCCCTTTGCATAACTCAGACCTGTCAGTGTCATGGATTGTTCTCAATCATCATCTTGGAAGACCAGGGGATGTCAATCTCAAAGGTTTTAAATGCCCAGACTCATCTGACCTTGCCCCAACAATCAGCACCATGGGTTCTTCTAAGCAGATGTCTAGAAATCTGAAGCTGAAAATAGTTGACGCTCACAAAGCTGGAGAAGGCTATAAGAAGATAGCAAAACGTTTTCAGATGTCAATATCCTCTGTTTGTAATATAATTAAGAAATGGCAGTCATCAGGAACAGTGGAAGTTAAAGCAAGATCTGGAAAATCTTAGTGTTAGGTCCCGTGCCGCTTGAGAAACCTTGGCGTTGGTGTGCAGGCTCTGGTATGTCCTTCATCTAAGGATATAGTGGCGAATGTCTCAATTTTAACATCAGTGTTGAGGGATAGCCAATGTCATTGTATACATCTACCACAGTAGTGCACCTAAATTCCTTTATTCAAGATCTGGAAAACCAAGAAAAATATCAGACAGAACAGCTCGCAGGATTGTGAGAAAAACTATTCAAATCCCACGTTTGACTGCACAATCCCTCCAGAAAGATCTGGCAGACACTGGAGTTGTGGTACACTATTCTACTATAAAGAGATACTTGTACAAATATGGTCTTCATGGAAGAGTCATCAGAAGAAAACCTCTTCTACGTCCTCACCACAAAAATCAGCGTTTGAACTTTACAAATGAACACACAGACAAGCCTGATGCATTTTGGAAACAAGTTCTGTGGGCCAATGAGGTTAAAATTTTACTTTTTGGCCGGAATGAGCAAAGGTACGTTTGGAGAAGAAGGGGAACAGAATTTTATGAAAAGAACCTCTGTCCAACTGTTAAGCATGGGGGTGGATCAATCATGCTTTTGGGTTGTATTGCAGCCAGTGGCACAGGGAACATCTCACGAGTAGAAGGAAAAATGGATTCAATAAAATTTCAGCAAATTTTGGATGCTAACTTGATGCTATCTGTGAAAAAGCTGAAGTTAAAGAAAGGATGGCTTCTACAAATGGATAATGATCCTAAACACACCTCGAAATCCATTGGGGATTACATAAAGATGCATAAACTGAAGGGTTTTGCCATGGCCTTCACAATCTCCTGACCTCAACATAATCGAAAATCTATGGATAGACCTTAAAAGAGCAGTGCGTGACAGACAGCCCAGAAATCTCAAAGAACTGGAAGACTTTTGTAAGGAAGAATGGGCAAAGATACCTCAAACAAGAATTGAAAGACTCTTGGCTGGCTACAAAAAGCGTTTACAAGCTGTGATACTTGCCAAAGGGGGCAGTACAAGATATTAACTCTGCAGGGTGCCCAAACTTTTGCAGATGCCATTTTTTTGTTTTCTGTTATTTTGAAAGTGTAAATGATGGAAATAAAATCTAACTAGGACATTCATATAATATCGCACTCATATACAAAGTGTGAATCTGGCACCAGTACCTGGAAAAGACTGGGACCGGTAAACCTTCAGCTCTGCCCCCGTGTGATGTCACTGCTCCGCCCCTCAATGCAAACCTATGGGAGGGGGCGTGACAGCTGTCACGCCCCCTCCCATAGGTTTGCATTGAGGTGCGGAGCCGTGACGTCACACGGGGGCAGAGCTGTGACGTCACAACCCTCCGTCCCCATGACCGACGGTAATCAGACCCGGAGCGAACACGCTCCGGGGACTGATTTGAATGGGGTACGGCGTGCAAGATCACGGGGGTCCCCTTTGGATAGGGGATAAGATGTCTAAGCGCCGGAGTACCCCTTTAATACAAATTTTTACCTGGGGTGCCCAAACTTTTGATCCCCACTGTAGATAGCCAGTACTCAGGACTTTTTTTTTTTTAGGTTATATCTATTTTTTTTTAATCAAAAGACCTAAGAAATAGGGAAGCATATCCCAAATTGAATGTGACTGTTAAGGGGTTAAACAAAATGTGAACACATTTTTCCGAATGATTTCTTTTATATCCTTCCATATGATGTTGCACTATGGGGGAGATTTATCAAAACCGTGCTGAGTTGCTTAGTTGCTGAGTTGCCCATAGCAACCAATCAAGTTGCTGAGTTGCCCATAGCAACCAATCAGATCGCTTCTTTCATTTTCTGGAGGCCTTTTTCAAAAATGAAAGAAGCGATCTGATTGGTTGCAATGGACAACTCAGCAACTAGACAGGTTTTGATAAATCTCCCTCCTAGGTGACCATAACTTTATCGCACTTACGACAAACACAAATTACAGATAATCAACGTGACGCACTCCATAAGACAGCGCTTCCCACCCATGCTGCCTCCAGCTATTGGAAAACTACAACTTCCAGCATGCCCGCACAGCCGAAGGCTGTGCGGGCATGCTGGAAGTTGTAGTTTTCCAATAGCTGGAGGCAGCATGGGTGGGAAACACTGCTATGAGAATTGGCCGGCTTGCAGTCTACAAGAAGGCCAGCAGGTGGTGCTGTAGGATCTCATAAAAAGAGTCCCAGCTAGAAGGTTTCATTCAGATCCGAAGCTGCCAATGAGGTCACCCAAATAGCTCTATATATTTTCTTTATTTTACTCTGCTCTTGTGGTAATGTTCCACAGGATATAGGGCCGAGCGAGGAATTACTGCACATTTAACATGTGTGTTTATAAGGTGGCAGGGGATTTTAAAGCAAATTACGACCTTTTGATGTTTTGTTACGTCAGACGAGAAATCCTAAATCACACTCTTGTCCTTGGCGAATATGGAGCACCCTGGACTTTCTAAAAAGCCAGAAAGCTTATTAGGTTCTTTAATGGGGACATTTTTAAGGAAAACAGCTAAACGTTGCTTCCTCTGATGCCCATATGTTTGGATGGATTCCTCACGCCCTGCCACTTTCCGATATAGATGTCCCGATTCCAGCCTCGCTCGGCTTGTTTGGCCTACAAAAGAGCCCTTAACAATTGCAGGATTTATTCTGTAAGGCTTAAAGGGGTACTCTAGTGGGGGAAAAAATTCTAATCAACCGGTGCCAGAAACACAAACAGATTTGTAAATGACTTTTATTTAAAGGGGTACTCCGGTGAAAAGCTTTTTTCTTTTAAATCAACTGGTGGCAGAAAGTTAAACATATTTGTAAATTACTTCTATTAAAATATCTTAATCCTTCCTGTACTTATTAGCTGCTGAATATTACAGAGGAAATTCTTTTCTTTTTGGAATGCTCTCTGATGACATCACGAGCACAGTTCTCTCTGCTGACGTTATTATAATAATAACAACGCTTTATTTATTGTTGTGCTTAGGAGGATTTGAACCCAAGTCCCCAGCACTGCAAGGCAGCCATGCTGACCACTGAGCCACCATGCTGCCCTTAGCATGCATCTGCTATGCATCTGCTATGCATGGTTGCTAAAATGGTCAGAGATGTCAGCAGAGAGCACTGTGCTCGTGATGTCATCAGTGTTCCAAAAAGAAAGGAATTTCCTCTGTAGCATCGAGCAGCTAATAAGTACTTGAAGGATTATGATTTTTTAATAGAAGTAATTTACAAATATGTTTAACTTTCTGCCACCAGTTGATTTAAAGAAAAAAGGTTTTCACCGGAGTACCCCTTTAAAAAGCTTAATCCTTCCAGTACTTATCAGCTGCTGTATACTACAGAGGAAATTGTGTAGTTCTTTTCAGTCTGACCACAGTGCTCTCTGCTGACACCTCTGTCCATGTCAGAAACTGTCCAGAGCAGGAGAGGTTTGCTATAGGGATTTGCTCCTACTCTGGACAGTTCCTAACATCGATAGAGGTGTCAGCAGAGAGCACTGTGCTCAGACTGGAAAGAACTACACAACTTTCTCTGGAGCATAAAGCAGCTGGTAAGTGCTGGAAGGGTTAAGATTTTTTGCTAGAAGTAATATACAAATCTGTACTGCTTTCTGGAACCAGTTTATTTGGGGGGGGGGGGGGGGGGAGATAAAAAATAAATTCCACCAGAGGAAAAATATAATATACTATTATATTATATTTATATAATATAATATCAAAATATAATATATCATATAAAAATATACTCCAGAGGAAGTTGTGTAGTTCTTTCCAGTCGGACCACAGTGCTCTCTGGTGACACCTCTGTTCATGTCAGGAACTGTCCAGAGCAGAAGCAAATCCCCATAGCAAACCTCTCCTGTTCCGGACAGTTCCTGGCACGGACAGAGTTGGAAACAGAGAGCACTGTGGTCAGACTGGAAAGAATTACACAACTTCCTCTGGAGTAAACAGAAGCTGATAAGTACTAGAAGGATTAAGATTTTTAAATAGAAGTCATTTACAAATCTGTATAACTTTCTAGGACCAGTTACTTTAAAAACATTTGTTTTCCACCGGAGTACCCCTTTAAGATGGTGATGAAGCTGCAGATTCAGGTGTGCCTCCAGCAGTTGCAAAACTACAACTCTCAGCATGCCAGCCGAAGGCTGTAGTTTTGCAACCGCTGGAGGCACACTGTTTGAAAAACACTGCACTATGGTAAATGGCAAATTATATATTCTGCATATGCTTTAAACTGTCTAATAATACATGTGCTGTATATACAACATGGTATACCCATAGACTAGGGTTGCCACCGGACCAGTATTTTACCGGAACAGCCGGTATTTTGGTCACCCTGCCGGTATCTTTATACTAAAAATACCGGAAATGCAATGGCCGGTATTTATCCAACCAATCCTCCAAATACTATACCAGTGTTTCCCAACCAAAGCAGCTCTAGCTGTTGCAAAACTACAACTCCCAGCATGCCCGGACAGCCGTAGGTTGTCCGGGTATACTGGGAGTTGTAGTTATGCAACAGCTGGAGGCACCCCTGGTTGGTAAGCACTGACCTATACTTTATACTACTATATAGTCCAACATGCTGGGAGTTGTAGTTTTCATTTGGGGCAGCTGCTGAGCCACAGGCATGCTGGGAGTTGTAGTTAGTAACTAACTGCAACTCCAGAATTTTTATTTTTTTTTAAAGCGATCAGAAAGTCACATCAAAACAAAAATGGTACTGTTAAAAACTACAGATTGGGGCGCAATATGGCTGTCCGGGTATGCCAGGAGTTGTAGTTTTGCAACAGCTGGAGGCACCCCTGGTTGGTAAACACTGACCTATACTATATACTACTATATAGTCCAACATGCTGGGAGTTGTAGTTTTCGTTTGGGGCAGTTGCTGAGCTACAGGCATGCTGGGAGTTGTAGTCAGAATTTAATAAAAAAAAAGCGATTAAAAAGTCACATCAAAACATGGTACTGTTAAAGCGCAACTGTCATCAAATCTGGGCCATATAACCTACACCCAGCCTTTGTACTGTGAGCAGATTGAGTATTAGGCAGTGTTTTTACCTTCTGTCTGCCGTCCTTTATTACCCAAAAAAAACTGTTTTGATGGAAGCTGCACACAGTTGGATAGGAGTGGCGCAAGGTTTGCAATGCCACACCGCCGCCATGCCTATCCCCTGCACGTCAGCTCTGGGACCTCTGTGTGATTGACACACAGGTCCCAGCGCATGCGCCCCTTCACTTATCCCCCATGCGCGCCGTGGCGTGTCATCATGGCAAGCGCTCGCTCCCGCCGCCTACCTCTTCAGTGTGCATGCCCAGTGCTAGAGGCAGGGAGCGCGCTTCCTCTCTGCCCCTAGGCACTGGAAATAGAAGCAACAGAGAACGCGTCTCCGGTCACCGGCACAGGAAGAAAGAAGAGGATAGCGGGCACTATTACACATTCAGTAATAATAAAGGTACACATCTGAATAAAGTTTTTTTGAACAGCAGAGCATGACGACACGCCGTGTCGAAAGGGGGCTTGCACTGGGACCTGTATGTCAATCACACAGCGGTCCCAGCACTGATATGCAGGGGATAGGCGTGGCAGCATTGTGGCATTGCGAACCTCGCACCACGCCTATCCAACTGTGTGCGGTTTCCATCAAAACAGTTTTTTGGGGTAATAAAGGACGACGGCAGAAAGAAGATAAAAACACTGCCTAATACACAATCTGCACACAGTACAGAGGCTGTCTATAGGTTTAAGGGGTACTCCGGTGAAAACCTTTTTTCTTTTAAATCAACTGGTGGCAGAAAGTTAAACATATTTGTAAATTACTTCTATTAAAAAATCTTAATCCTTCCAGTACTTATTAGCTGCTCAATGCTACAGAGGAAATTCCTTTCTTATTGGAACACTGATGACATCACGAGCACAGTGCTCTCTGCTGACATCTCTGTCCATTTTAGCAACCATGCATAGCAGATGCATAGCAGATGCATGCTAAGGGCAGCATGGTGGCTCAGTGGTCAGCATTGCTGCCTTACAGTGCTGGGCACTTGGGTTCAAATCCTCCTAAGGACAACAATAAATAAAGCGTTATTATTATTATAATGTCAGCAGAGAGAACTGTGCTCGTGATGTCATCAGAGAGCATTCCAAAAAGAAAAGAATTTCCTCTGTAGTATTCAGCAGCTAATAAGTACAGGAAGGATTAAGACTTTTTAATAGAAGTAATTTACAAATATGTTTAACTTTCTGCCAACAGTTGATTTAAAAGAAAAAAGCTTTTCACCGGAGTACCCCTTTAAACGGCCCAGATTTGATGCAAGTTGCGCTTTAAAAACTACAGATCGGGGAGCAAAAAATTAGGAGAAATTAAAAAGTTATAGGGGTCAGAATAGGACAAAATTCCCCCGGCATATGTGTATCCTGTGATGTTGCGAATATATTTAATTATGCAAATTAGCATGGCCGGTATTTTTTTTGCAAGAAAGGTGGCACATTACATTATTGTCCCTCGAAAATGTGAAGATTGAGATCTCCCGCTTTTTTAATTTCCTCTCCAAACGGCTGTTGTCAGATAAGAGGTGACATTGGCGCACGCACGTGTCACTCCCGTATGTGTCTCCTTGTGACATCAATGTCAGATAAACAGCGGGAAAGTTCAGATTAATATTAACTTTGTCTCTGAATGCAGCTACGGACGTATACAAATTGTGTATGTTCTGTAGGTAGGGTCTATGGGGGAGATTTATCATAACCTGTGCAGAGGAAGAGCGGTGCAGTTGCCCATAGCAACCAATCAGATCGCTTCTTTAGGCCTCTTTGAAATTGAAAGAAATGATCTGATTGGTTGCTATGGGCAACTGTACCACCTATCCCCTACACAGGATTTGATGTATCTCCCCCTGTATTACCAACCATTGCCATAATGAAATTTACTTGGTTTAAGGATTTGGCTAAATAAAGCGGGAGATTTATCAAAACCTGTCCAGAGGAAAAGTTGCTGAGTTGCCCGTAGCAACCAATCAGATCGCTTCTTTCACTTTTCAGAGACCTTTTCAAAAATGAAAGAAGCGATCTGATTGGTTGCTATGGGCAACTCAGCAACTTTTCCTCTGGACAAGTTTTGATAAATCTCCCCCAAAGTGTCTTCCTGGTGGGACTTACAGAAGCCAGCATTGACCTGTGGGGAAACCTGACAGTAAGGGACTGTTCACACTCAGAATTTTCGCTCAGAATTTCCACTTGGAAATCATGCTGATAAATATCCGCTGCAGAATTTCCCGCTGAAAAGAATAAATGCGTTTGTTCTTTTGGCGGTATTCCATGCGGGCTGCATTGCTCTTATCAGCTCTCCAGTCCGGCTAGTCGAGCAGAGTCCTTGGGGGGTTTGGGGCTCCATTTCTGATATTATTATGCCCCAGTGGGACACCATGTAACCAGGGCTCAAGTACTGCAGAAACGCGTGGGAACTGAGTTTCTGCACTTTTTCCACAGCAGGAACACCGTTCCCAGACCTTGAGTGTAAATCTTGGGTGAGTTCCCACACTTTTTTTTTCCAGGACTTGACCTCTGCATGTAATGTAGATGTTGCACAGGATAAGCAGGGGGGGGGGGGGGGGGGGGGTATTATGTGGCACAGGAGGGATCAGGGGGACGATGTGGCACAGAGGGTGATAAGGGGGTAATATAAATGGCGCAGGGGGATAAAGGGTGGTAATAACGTAGTATAGGACAAATGCACAAAGGAGGATCAATGGGGGCAATGATGTGGCACAGGGGATGATAAAAGAGGGGGTAATGATGTGGCAGAGGGGGTGGTTAAGAGGGGAGATGAAATGGCTCAAGAATTAGTTAAAGGGGTACTCTGGTGAAAAGCTTTTTTCTTTTAAATCAACTGGTGGCAGAAAGTTAATCATATTTGTAAATTACTTCTATTAAAAAATCTTAATCCTTCCTGTACTTATTAGCAGCTGAATACTACAGAGGAAATTCTTTTCTTTTTGGAATGCTCTCTGATGACATCACGAGCACAGTTCTCTCTGCTGACGTTATTATAATAATAATAATAATAACCCTTTATTTATTGTTGTCCTTAGTGGGATTTGAACCCAAGTCCCCAGCACTGCTGACCACTGAGCCACCATCCTGCCCTTAGCATACATCTGCTATGCATGGTTGCTAAAATGGACAGAGATGTCAGCAGAGAGCACTGTGCTCGTGATCTCATCAGCGTTCCAAAAAGAAAGGAATTTCCTCGGTAGCATTGAGCAGCTAATAAGTACTGGAAGGATTAAGATTTTTTAATAGAAGTAATTTACAAATATGTTTGACTTTCTGCCACCAGTTGATTTAAAAGAAAAAAGGTTTTCACCGGAGTACCCTTTTAACGGTGGGGAAGATGTGGCACAGGGGGTCGTAAAGGGGGGAATTGAAATGAAATTGAAATGGATTAAGGGGGTGGGGATTGAAATGATGTGGCCTGGTGGGGGATGGGGAGGATGTAGGGGAGAATGAAATGGCTTTGGGGGATCAAGAGGGGAAATAAAGTGGTACAAGGGAAGGATCAAGGGGGGGGGGATGAAATGGCACAGTAGGGAATGAAAGAGAAATAAAATGGAACAATTTACGGTAGGATGAGAAGTGTGTCACCAAACTATACATGTCTATAAAGGGTGTCACCGACATGAAAAGTTTGGAAAGCTCTAGGTTAGACCAGTGTTTCTCAACCGGGGTGCCTCCAGCTGCTGCAAAACTACAACTACCAGCATGCCCGGACAGCCAAAGGCTGTCCGGGCATGCTGGGAGTTGTAGTTTTGCAACATCCGGAGGCACCCTGGTTGGGAAACACTGTGTTAGAAGGATAGAAGAGGTTTTCCAAACTGGGCATCTCTGCTGCACATTGTGGCATCCAGCAGAAGACGGACAGGGCAGATGACGACAAAAATAAAAGAGGGGGTAAAGCATTGGAGAAGGGATAAGCGGACACCTCAGATATCATTTTGGGAATGGAATATAAACCCTCATCAATTTCAATTAATTTGCACCCAAACTTTGTTTTCCCAGCGCTGACTATAAGGCCTCAGTACTGCGGCATGTATGATATACGTGATATAAGTCAAGATCCAGCATGTTATTCTCAATTAGTAAGGATGTCAGGCTGTCACTGTTTTATGAGACATTATAATGTGTGTTTTTGTTGTTTTGGGTGGGGTCATTTAATTCAGTTTTGCCATTTGTATGAGAAATATTGAATGATGCCAGTAATACTTTTGCACATATTCAATGCACATTATACCCAGTAAATAATGTTCACTCTGAAAACCCCACTCGTATTGGGTAACTACACAGAAACAAAGTGACATGCCACTTCATTTTTATGTGTGTGGTATCGGGGTGTGAGGTGCAGGGCAGATGTTGTTACCCTAGGAGCAGATGGGATTAACTCATTGTATTCGTGACGCCAGGGCATGGTTTAGCCTAAAACCACCCGAAGGTATACCGCTGGATCCTGGGCTAGGCACGGGGGCAATAAAGACTCCGACGCCAAGTTACTGACAACGGTAGCTTTATTGAGGGTAGACAGCTGGTAAAGTCTATACAGTTCAGCCAGGGCCCAAGGAGGTGACCAGTGACGCAGAGACCTTAAAGGGGTAGTCCAGTGGTGAAAAACTTATCCCCTATCCTAAGGACAGGGGATAAGTTTGAGATCGCGGGGGGTCCGACCGCTGGGGCCCCCTGCGATCTCTCTGTACGGGGGCCAGGCTCTCCGGCCAGATAGCGGGTGTGGACCTCCGCACGAAGCGGCGGCCGACACGCCCCCTCAATACATCTCTATGGCAGAGCCGGAGATTGCCGAAGGCAGCGCTTCGTCTCTGCCATAGAGTTGTATTGAGGGGGCATGTCGGCCGCCGCTTCGTGCGGAGGTCGACACGCCCCCTTCCCGCGGGCTGTCGGGGCTCCGTACAGGAGATCGCAGGGGGCCCCAGCGGTCGGACCCACCACGATCTCAAACTTATCCCCTATCCTTAGGATAGGGGATAAGTTGTTCACCACTGGGTTCACCACTGGACTACTCCTTTAAGGGCTTGCTGGGAGTTGTAGTAGGACTGGACAATTGAATGCAGACCACGCTGACAGATAACAGGGACTGACTTGACTCATAAAGCTGTGACTTTATCTTACTTGAATTGATGGTGGCTGCAGGACTGGACTTTGAGGTCTCCAACACTCTGGACACACACACTAGACAAGACTGCACTGGACCTCAACAGGAAGAGAGAGAAGCTCCACCCAGGGATTATATGGGGGAGACTACCAGGGAGCCCATAGGTCACTCTTGGGATCACCTGGTCACTGGTACCTCCTGGGTAACAATCACATGACATAACTCTTAAAGATACAACACATTTTATTATACAGTACACTGCAGAACATATGTGCAGGGGGGGAAACAGATACAAGGGGCCCTGGGGACACTGAAGGAGGCTGCCTGAGAGGGCAGCAAGGGTACGGGGTAACACCTCCCGTACTGGGCCACCATATGTGGTTATACGATGAAACTCTCATTGAAGTCAATTGGAACTTCACCCTCTCCCCCATGCTGCCTGTAGCTCAAAGGGGGCCACAACAACAAGCTGCACACAGGCTTTTGCCTGGGTTCACATGCCCTATAAGGGGTTTTGCCACTGAGGACACTTATCCCCCACCTTCACCTCCATCTCGAGAACAGGACCCTCCAAAGCTTAAAGGATAGGGGATAAGCTAATTTTGGTTGAAGTTCTCCTTTAAGCTTTGGGGGTCCTGTTCTCGAGATGGAGGTGAAGGTGGGGAATGAGTGTCCTCAGTGGCAAAACCCCTTATAGGGCATTGCGGGGGTTCCCAGCAATCTCTGGAACAGGACCTTGCTCTAAGTAAGGAGCGTGTGCGGTAGACAGCACCCGCTTCATTAATTTCTATGGAAGTGCCGAAGAGACCCAAGCACAGCACTCGAGCATCATTGACGCTTCCATAGAAATTGAGAGAGTTAGGGTGTCATTGCGGAAATTGGGGGTTGGGGGGGGGGGGGGGTCAGGGGGGTCCCAGCAATTGGGATCAGACCCCCTGCAATCAACTACTTATCCTCTATTCTTTGGATAGGGGATAAGTTAATTTTGGTTCTTCTTTAATGGGGTGCATACTTGACCACCACTCCATTTATGGGAGTGTCAAAGATTGGCGAGTACTGCTGCTCTTTTCAGACAGGAGCTTCGGGAGTCCCACTTACCCCCTATCTTAAGGATGTCTCCTAAGTTTTAATATAAATGTCCTACAAAGAGTATTACAAATGGCATAAGTTGTCCATCAAAAATTCTAAATGTTTATTATCGATAAAAACAGTGTTGTTCCAAACAGTGTGCCTCCAGCTGTTGCAAAACTACAACTCCCAGCATGCCCGGACAGCCTTTGGCTGTCTGGGCATGCTGGGAGTTGCAGTTTTGCAACAGCTGGAGACACACTGTTTGGAACAACACTGCTATAAAATGCTTCTGTTGTCTATAGCTATTGTACAATATTCCAATTCAGGTGCGTGCATCTAAAGTGCAATACCAGACACAGCCAATGGACAAGGGAGGCACTGTTTTTCTTTAAAAAAAAACATAGATTAAAAAAATAATAATAATAATTTTAATGCTGGGGTTGAGGGGTTAAATGTTTTAGTGCCATCAAGTGACCTGTCATTCTAAAATGTTCTTTGAGGACTGAGGATTGGTCAGTGTGTTAATGTGTGTCTCTGGGCATTACTTATCACTGGCCTAATTGCAATACTGATATTGATAAATAAAAATAAGATTAGCAGGGAACGGCGCGGGGCTATCTGTGTCTGGCCTCTCCTGGAAGAGATCAAGTCGCTGTCAATTATCTTTTCGGTGGCAGCAATTTACGGGGTCGTAACGCAGCAAATTAAAGCCATTAATTGGCAGAGAGGGAATGTTGAAAAGTAAATCGGTTTAAATTGAGTGAGATGCAATTTGTCTGTCACTGGATAGGCAGCCGAGCGAAGACCGCAACGTCAGGGGCACCGTGTTATATGGCCGAAATCAGGACTCAGGATTTGTATGTTATAACCATCGACACTACAGTCTGCATTGTGGCTTTAATACTTCTACAGAACACACCGAGAGATTTTATATAATAATATATAGATGTCTATGACTGCCCCCTAGTGGAGACTTGCATCAATACTTTTGAGAGTTTTTTAAAGGGGTACTCCGGTGAAAACCTTTTTTCTTTTAAATAAATCAACTGGTGGCAGAAAGTTAAACATATTTGTAAATTACTTCTATTAAAAAATCTTAATCCTTCCAGTACTTATTAGCTGCTCAATGCTACTGAGGAAATTCCTTTCTTTTTAGAACACTGATGACATCACGAGCACAGTGCTCTCTGCTGACATCTCTGTCCATTTTAGCAACCATGCATAGCAGATGTATACTAAGGGCAGCATGGTGGCTCAGTGGTCAGCACTGCTGCCTTGCTGAGCTGGGGACTTGGGTTCAAATCCCCCTAAGGACAACAATAAATAAAGCACTATTATTATTATTATAATAACGTCAGCAGAGAGAACTGTGCTCGTGATGTCATCAGAGAGCATTCCAAAAAGAAAAGAATTTTCTCTGTAATATTCAGCAGTTAATAAGTACAGGAAGGATTAAGATTTTTTAATAGAAGTAATTTACAAATATGTTTAACTTTCTGCCACCAGTTGATTTAAAAGAAAAAAAGCTTTTCACCGGAGTACCCCTTTAATATTATGCTCTCACCTACTCAACTGTGATGATGGGAGTTGTAGTTTTGCAACAGCTGGGGGTGCCTAGGTTGGGAAACTGAAATTGGCAAATATTTTGGGTCACGTTTGGTATAAATGGTCTATAAATTTGCCTAATCTTAAATTACAAAAATATATAATGTAACAGAGTAACGAAACCCCAACCATGGTGGTAGAAATTCTAGGTGTTAATATATATACAGGGTTTTGGGGGTGAACACCTATATCCCTGTGGTCCCTTACCCTTTTAATCCCTCTGCATTCAGCAGGCCGATCCTGAGCCTCTGCTACCTGTGAGCTGGGGGTACATATCTGCGGCAGTTCCTCCACCACGGATCATCTGGGGTATGGATGTGAGGCAACATCTTTGAGAAAATAATAAGACTGATACAAAGCTAACTTAAAACTAACTTTGTATTTGTATAAAGGAAAACAACCATGCAAAACATAACAAACAGTAGAAAAACAACCATGCATAACATAACATAAACAGTACGGTATTATTTATTACAAAATCAGACAAATGCAATGTGTATATCAGGTCCCATCCACAGGCACAACTGCCTCTTACTCAATCTTCACCCTAGTGGCCGTTGAGTACCTTCAGTTAGTGCACACTGAATAGATGGGGCCCACAAAGGGTCCTGCTCCACAGAGTTACTTGGAGTAGGCTGAAACTCAAAATGTCTGCAAACGGATATCAAGGTTTTTTTTTTTTAATCAGTATGTGAGTTCAGGGTGCCCTGCTGTGGAACAGGGAAAAGGGGTATCAGGCTTATCCTTACACAGGTTGTAAATCAGGTCAGTCCAGCTTTAAGTTCTCTTCACAGCTCAGAGGCTTTCTGCTACCAGCACTGGATCTTGTTCAAACTTTGAACCATGATCCTCCACATGATGTGCCTTTGTGTCCTCCCTCTATGCTTGCTCTGCTGGAACTGAAAAATACAAGATGGCCACGAGCACATATTCACAAAACTCCTCCTTTCCCAGCTTTAGTCACTGCTCAGTTCATTTGCTTGTACAATCTGCAATCTACTGGACAAATCATGTAATTGCAAGATAATACACAACAACAATCCCAGGGGGTTACATATTGTATATGTTAATATGATGGTGTAGACATGCACATAGGGCACCACTGTGAAGGGGCATACACAGTTTATCAATTTATGAATTTTACAGTTGTCCAGAATGGTAAAGAGGTCAGGAAGCGGAGTCCATACATACCTAATGTCTCAATCATGCAGCTTGCATGACTAAGATGAGTGTTGTAGAAGGTCCAGACTAACGCAAGTGCCCAAGGCGTGGGGTTTACTCCTTAGGTGCCCAGAGCTCTCTGTATTAAAAACAGTCCCTTCTCTGAGCTATGACTAATAGCTATGGTAGTCTCCTGAGTCATAACTGAGAGGAGGACCTAGGAATGTTCTCAATGCAGAGACATCTGGGCACAATGAAAAGCATAGGTGGTGGTGGCAACCAGGACCTTCTACAACATTTATCTCGGTGAAGACCTCTGTATGTACAGACAAGGAAAGGAAAACGAAAGCGATACACGCCCCTGGTTAAGTACGTCACAGTAGAGTGCACTAGGTAGGTGAAAAGCCACTTACCAGATAGTGTTGCGCTAAGAGCACAACATCTAAGAGGATATGGAGCCTGCAGCCTCAGCTCATCTGGTCTTAGCTCCGCTGGTCCGGTATGGAAAGCAATATCGTAGAAAAATTTGAGCTTTTCTGGGCGCTGGTTCTCCAGGATAGGCAGTTGGACACAATATAAAGTCCAAAGGGTATTTTTATTGCACTAAAACAACATATTTCTGGTCTGAAAAGGACCCTTCCTCAGATATGTTGTTTTAGTGCAATAAAAATACCCTTTGGACTTTATATTGTGTCCTACTGCCTATCCTGGAGAACCAGCACCCAGAAAAGCTCAAATTTTTCCTTTAGATATTCAAGAAGATGCTTCATTAAAGTCTTCCCCAGCAGTGAAGGAAATTGATTGTGTCATACAGGAATAGACCCACTATAACCAACCTGTAACTAAACTGTATATATCTCTATCTATATTTACGTATGGTGATGTTAGCTCCATACAAAAACCATTATGCTGCTCTTTAGGTACCAAGGTTGATGGTGGTGGTGAGGGGGAAATCAAATCCAGAAACTGTCGTGGTTGGGAAAAAAAACTGTTTTTCCGGGTTACATTGGACAGGTCCACAAGCAGAAGGGCTAAGATCTTGATATTGAAATGGAATTCCTAATTCCAAATGCTGGGCATGAGAACCAGGAGTGGACAAGGCCCACTATCAGTTCAATAAATAATCCACTCTATCAATCCATCAAATCAATGGTGGCTACTGTGTCCATTATATTAGTGGCAGCTGCTGTGCCCACTATATAAGGGGAGGCCACTATGCCTACTATTCCAGTGGAGCCAATGGACCAACTATATCACTGGCACCACTATGTTTGTGGTGGTCCCATTCAACTCTCTGTTGTATGGGATGTCATGACACCATTTGTGGTATACATGATACTCTGCATGCAGCACAGGTAGATTTGCCCAATACTATGACAATGCTTCAAAATAGAAAAATGGCTTGTGGCTCTTGAGGTAGATGAATGTGGTTGGTTTGTACCAAGCCCTGGCCTAAAGGTGGTTAGGCCAATGACATCACTTATCACTTTTCCACAGGATAGGTACGAGATGTAGGATGTCAGTGTTAGACATATTTAAAAAGGTCAGCCCACTACCAACATGTATCACCTATCCATAGGATAGGTCATAAACTGTATGAACCAGACGAAGATATTCAATGCAAATCCTGTTATAATTTTTCACTGTTGGGGGCCCTGGTACAGGTTTTTAGCTGGGGCTCGGGAGCTTTACGCTCAATGATGTAAAAAACTAATTTTTATAAACCCTATTATATAATTGTCATAGGAGGGGATCTCTCTTGTTCAGGATCCTCATCTCTTGGCCAGAGTGGAAAGTGTTAACAAAGAGCATTCTCACTCCGGAGGACCTGTCCTCACTGATGTGAATGGGAGCTGTGTAATGTTTTATTTCACCTGTGGTGGTGCTGTAGGGAAATCTACAACCACCAGATCCTACAGATCAAAGATGATCCCTGGAGATCCCAGCAGAGAGACTCTTCTCACAAGTAGGGATTGTCCAACTCGGAGAACCCCTTTAATGTCCATTTTTTTAAAACTACTTCATACATTTAATTCCATTTGCTGTCCATGGTACTGATCACCATGTTAGTGTTGCTAATCGGCGAAACTTTGATATAAAACAAAAGCCGAGCCTCATACTTTATTAGTGTGAAGCTTCACCTTGAATACAGGAGAAAACTGCTATAATAAATACTCTGTACAATGTCTGAGGTGTTACATTTAGCGGTAGGAAAGTTCTGATAATAACATTGAGGGTGATACGAGGTGAACGATACCTTAAAACTTTTGTTCTAGCCATGACAAAGCACTGACCTATAAATAACAAGTAATAAATATGGACGTTGGTGCTTTTTCGCCCTGTCAGTTAATCTATTCTTTAAGGTCATGTGCACCTTTCAACCATTTTTTATATCAGATTTTGTTTTTGGAATGAAAAATGAAGCATATTTTTATACCTTAAAAACCTGCCACCGTGCTGTGCCTACAGGTTATATGCAGGCTTAGATGTTTCCATGGCAACTGACAACAAACAAAAAACTGTGCAGCATGATCATGCCATTGTATTCTCTTTAATCTGTCTCCTACTTTTGGCTGACATAGGTTGGGTAGATTAAGAAGACGTAAGTGACAGATGAAAGTCAGTATGACTGCAGGAAGAGTGGGGTTGTCTTGCCACTGGGTCATTCCCCTTGTGGGCTTGGTGCCAGGGGCATGGTGGCCGCTGCTCAGCGCTATGCCATTGGTAGTTTAGGGACCCGCTCTGACTAGGTGGCCTTGACGTGTCGAGCGGGCTTGTACTATTTGATCAAAATGTATACTAAAGACCTGTTAGTTTTTTGCTGAGAAGCAAGTAGATCAAAGTACAAATGGTGGATGTGTGGCTATGCTTCTTTTTCTCTATTTTTGTTTTACTATGTATAGTAATTCTTGCACCTACATTTTTAAGGAGATTAAATATACAGAAGTATTGCAGTGTATTAAACAGGCAATCCAGTGATAACACATTCAGGTCCTATAGTGGGTCTAAAAATGTTTTTTTTTTTTAAACACACAAAAAAGAATTCTTGCTTTACTCTGGGTCTGGGTTCACACATAGTATTTTGCTCAGTATATTTAAAGGGGAACTCTGGTGGAAACCAGTGGAAAACAAATGTTTTCAAATCAACTGGTGCCAGAAAGTTTAACAGATTTGTAAATTACTTCTGTTTCAAAATCTGAAGCCTTCCAGTACTTAGCAGCTGCTGTATGCTACAGAGACATTTGTGAAATTCTTTCCAGTCTGACAACAGTGCTCTCTGCTGACACCTCTGTCCGTGTCAGGAACTGTCCAGATTAGAAGTGTGATAGCCCAAGGGGTGTAGGGTATCGGGAGTGTAGCTGTGTGGGTATCAAAGGGTGCTTGTTAACCCTTGCTATTCATGACACCAGGGTGAGGGCTCCTCAATAAAGCTTTTCCTACTGCCGCCCTTCCCAGGAACGATAGGGAGGTAGAAGATAATAGGTTTGAGGTAGATAATAATGGATTGTCCACAACCGGAAAGCTTCTGTACAGAATTAACTTTTACTGAAGATTTTCTGTACACTTCATTAACACAACAGTCTCTTATCATAACAACAGCTTCCTTTGGAGATTGACAATGGTTGGGACTTTAGCTTTAAGAGTCTTTTGGTCTATTGCGCTGTTCCACTGGATTTAGGGGAATTAGTTGCGGTCCAGTAGTCACGCGAGCATTAGCAGGAATTAGAGTAAAACTCAAAATTTTTGGTTCTGCTGAGGCCGTAGGTTTTGAGGCCTAGCGTGTCGTTGAAAGTTGCGCAGCACACCGTCCTGTTAGTCCGGCATCCACGAGAGCAGCAACCCAAGAGAGCGATAATTGGACGCAGCTCCCTTATATGGGCAGGGGCTGGACTAATGCTAATTGGTTAATACTGATGTCAATCACCATTACAAAGATTTGTGGGTAACACGTGACCCAAGGACCTCCTAAGATCCTGCAACATACCATAGAGGTTACTAGCATGGTCACATGACTGAAGGTCCTGTGACGCTGAACAAGGTAAGTACTATACATTTCTATAGAATATAGCTATAATTATTAAATATATACATTTACCAATTTTAAAGTTAGACTTAAGCGAGGCGACTAGGGGCTGTCCCACCTGAGGAACCCTACCTGAACGTAGTTAATCGGACTTTGGGGACCTCTGCACTAGGTACTGGATGCAATACGGTACCGGGACAACACAGTAACAAATCCCCATAGCAAACCTCTCCTGCTCTGGACAATTCTTGACACGGACAGAGGTATCAGCAGAGAGCACTGTGGTCAGATAGAAAAGAACTTCACAAAATTCTCTAAAGTATATCTGTAGTATACAGCATCTGATAACTACTAGAAGGGTGAAGATTTTTTAATTGAAGTAATTTACAAATCTGCTTAAAGTTATGGCACCAGTTGATTTGAAAACATCCCCCCCCCCCCCCCCCCCTTTAACCAAAACCAGGAGTAGAAGAACTAACTGAGAGAGAAACTATAATGGTAAGATTTTCACCTGATTTTCTGCGTTGGTTCCACTTCTGGTTTTGGCTAAAAATACTGTGCAAAATACTATGTGTGATCCAGAATAAAATATAAACATGAAAAACTGTTTAGCTATGTTAGTTGATCCACACAGTGTCATAAGTAATAATTAAAAAAGTTCCATAAATAATAATAAAAAACAATAAAAAACGATACTGAACTTCTGCTTCTGTTCATCCTGCCACCGCAAAGAAGCTATTATGTGCCCCATAATGGTATCAATAAAAACTATAGCTTGTTCCACCAAAAAACTAACCCTTATACAGATCTACTGGCATAAGAAAAAAGTAGTAAACCATAAAAATCTATATAAAATGGGTGTTGCCAAAGATATAGGTTAAAGGGAGCCTGCCATCACTTTCATGGTGCCTGAACCAAGAGTCATCTCCCCGAACACCAGCTGTGATTGAGTGTAGGCAGAGATCTATTAGTCAAGGCTGTTGGATGGGGAGAAGACACAAGGGACCACACTGAGCATGAAAGTGATGACTGGTTTAAAAGGGGTTATCCAAGAATAAAACAACAGAGCTAATTTCTTTCAAAAACAGCATCACCCCTGTCCTCAGGTTGTATGGGGTATTACAACTTGGTTCCAATTACATCAATGAAAATGAACTGTAATACCACACACAAGCTGAGGACAGGTGGTGGTGCTGTTTTTGAAGAAATCTGCTCTGGATAACCCATTCTTCTTATCTATAAATCTATCTGTAACAATCTAACTTGTTTATTCAAAGGCGCTACATATGATTTCTTCCTTTCATCTATATTATATGTCTGATATTTAACGGACACAATTTACAACTTTCCCCTATAAGTTATAGTAATATATACCGTAATATACTATTTGTCTCAATAATAATTGTAAAGTAAAGGGTTAACGTGTGAATACCTGTCCATATAATCCTCTCCACAGGTGGGTCTGACCCGCACAATGGGGTTGTGGTTACGCGTGCTTCTGTAAAACAATCTCTTTCTGTTTCCCTATCCCCGATCCAGCCCCGTAACACTAAGCGATTACACACAGTGTTTTATCCAGACCTGGGGCAGCCATTCCAGTCTCTGATAACCAGTCGGACAAGTCGTCTCTGAAAGGGTCCGCTGTCCCCCGACTAATCCCCTCTCACATGTGTCTTTGTCACGTTGGCTGCTGCACATTAGCCAGTGAATTCCTTCCATCTTAACCCCTAACCCAGCGTTTCCCAACCAGGGTGCCTCCAGCTGTTGCAAAACCAACTCCCAGCATGGTCGGACAGCCTTTGGCTGTCCAAGCATGCTGAGAGTTGTAGTTTTGCACCAGTTGGTGGCACCCTGGTTGGGAAACACTGTCCTAACCCCCACCTGCCACCCCCTTCTGTACAAGAATTTGGACCTCTGTAAGCATTACACTAAGGGACACACAATGCATTCGGAAAGTCTTCAGACCTCTTTACTTCTTTCATATTTTATTATGTTATGGTCTGGTGCTAAAAGCCCCCCCCCCCCCATCATTCTGCACACTTTTTGCTAATTAATTAAAGAAGAAAAGCTAACGTACTGTAAGTATTCAGACCCTCTGCTATGACACTTGAAATTTAGCTCTGGGGTCTCCCTCGATCTTATCTATATATGGAATCTTTCTTTCTGAAAAATTACTGAGTTCCCTACTGTGAATGTCTATCTATCTATCTATCCATCTATCTGGCTATCTCATATCTATCTATCTCATATCTATCTATCTCATATCTATCTATTTATTTATCTATCTCATATATATCTATCTATCTATCTATCTATCTAATATTTATCTATCCATCTATCTCATATCTATCTATCTATCTCATATCTATCTATCTAACCAAAAAAGAAAGAAGCAGCAGAACCACAAATTGCAGAAAGGTGACGTGTGCAAGTAGACAACAGGCCTAGGTCACAGGCCATATAGGATATCCATAACACAACAATCCAGCAGCACTCCGATATGTGTGAAAATGCAGTAATGCGGTTTAACAGCGACAGTTCTGCTGTCCTCTTGCAGCCTCTTCTCAAGCTTAACAAATGTGATACAAACAGGGTATTTTATACATGTGGCTCCAATTATATGAGTAATAATCTTAATTGGTGCGTAACATATTACATAAAGTGCATTAGTACAATTCCATAATCATATCCATTCAGTGTACATAGTAAAGTGCAACAGTGTTACCGTGAACGTGTCAGTGTCTTCAGAGTAATACATAGATTACAATTAGAGATGAGCGAATTATAGAAAAATTCAATTCGGCCGATTCACTGAATTTTCCAAATAAATTTGATTTGGTTTGAATCTGTATTAAAATGGCTATTTCTGGCCTACAGAGAGCCTCAATAGGGGTGTAGAACACTTTGCCTTGCTGTAACATGCAATGGGTGTGTGCTGGGTTAGTGAAATAATACTGCTATTGAGTATGACATGCAGATTAGAGGCGTCACTATTAGAATCACTGTCACAGAGCGGCACAATGACAGAGCCTGGAGGTGGCATCAGTATGAGAAGACCATATAGGGGTTGAATGACACAGCGTGGAGGTGGCGGTAGCATGAGGAGACCATATAATGGCTGAATGACACAGTGTGGAGGTGTTGGCAGCATGAGGAGACCATATAGTGGCTGAATGACACAGCGTGGAGGTGGCGGCAGCATGAGACCATATAATGGCTGAATGACACAGTGTGGAGGTGTTGGCAGCATGAGGAGACCATATAGTGGCTGAATGACACAGCCCGGAGTTGGCGGCAGCATGAGGAGACCATATAGTGGCTGAATGAGACAGCCTGGAGGTGGGAGCAGCATGAGGAGACCATAGAGTAGCTGAATGAGAAAGCCCAGAGATGGCATCAGCAGCATCAGGAGTCCTGAAAGTGACCCGGTGACAGAGTGGTGTGGTGGGTGGCAATACCAGTATATGGTGACGAAGGTGGGTGAAAAAAGGAGAACTTGGCATCAGATGTGTAGCATCAGGCGGGTGACAGGATCAGAATAGTAGCTGAGGCAGGTAGGCAGAAGAAAACGTCTCTTTTGTAAAAGTGTTAGTGTGTACAAGTAAGTATTGAGAATATGTATTACATAAAACTTTTTATAATATTCTTAGGAAAAAATATATGGACCCAAATTTTTTTTAAATCAAACAAAAGGAAAGGTGTGCAAAAAACACCATGTGCCACCTACACCACCAAGTATTGATATGATGCAAAGATCTCTAAAAGGGGGAAGGGAACAATGTATGGTCCATTGTAAGCAGTGGGGGTAAAAACTTCCCCTGTAAGGCCCTAATCTCGCATTATTAATTCCCTTCTTGGCAAGTGTTACTCACCCTAAAAAGGGCGGCCCCACACAGGATCCTCTCCCTATTTCCACCTGCAAACACTGCCATTTCCCAGGGTTTTTAGGTGGAAATAGGGAGAGGTTCCTGTGTGGGGCCGCCCTTTTTAAGACGAGTAACAGTTTTCGCGAAAAGGCGGAAGCGAACAACGTCTTGTCCATTGTAGCAGATGGGGGTAAAAAATTCCCCTGTAAGGCTCTACTCTCTCCCTATTAATTTCCTTCATGGCAAGTGTAACTCGCCCTAAAAAGGGCAGCCCCAAACAGGAAACTCTCTCTATTTCCACCTGAAAACCCTGGGAAATGGCAGTGTTTGTAGGGGGAAATAGGGAGAGGTTCCTGTGTGGGGCCTCCCTTTTTACAGGGAAAGGGAATTTGCCAAGAAGGGAATTAAAGGGGTATTCCAGGAAAAAACTTTTTTTATATATCAACTGGCTCCAGAAAGTTAAAACAGATTTGTAAATTACTTCTATTAAAAAATCTTAATCCTTTCAGTACTTATGAGCTTCTGAAGTTAAGGTTGTTCTTTTCTGTCTAAGTGCTCTCTGATGACACGTGTCTTGGGAACCGCCCAGTTTAGAAGAGGTTTGCTATGGGGATTTGCTTCTAAACTGGGCTGTTCCCGAGACACTTGTCATCAGAGAGCACTTAGACAGAAAAGAACAACCTTAACTTCAGAAGCTCAGTGTCACGATTCGGCTTCCAGGTAGTGGATCCTCTGTGTCAGCGAGGGATTGGCGTGGACCGTGCTAGTGGACCGGTTCTAAGAAGCTACTGGTTTTCACCAGAGCCCGCCGCAAAGCGGGATGGTCTTGCTGCGGCAGTAGCAACCAGGTCGTATCCACTAGCAACGGCTCTACCTCGCTGACTGCTGAGAAGGCGTGGGACAGAAGGACTAGGCAGAGGCAAGGTCAGACGTAGCAGAAGGTCGGGGGCAGGCGGCAAGGTTCGTAGTCAGGATGGGTAGCAGAAGTTCAGGTACACAGGCTTTGGACACACTAAACGCTTTCACTGGCACAAGGCAACAAGATCCGGCAAGGGAGTGCAAGGGAGGAGACCAGATATAGCCAGGGAGCAGATGGAAGCCAATTAAGCTAATTGGGCCAGGCACCAATCATTGGTGCACTGGCCCTTTAAGTCTCAGAGAGCTGGCGCGCGCGCGCCCTAGAGAGCGGAGCCGCGCGCGCCAGCACATGACAGCAGGGGACCGGGACGGGTAAGTGACCTGGGATGCGATTCGCGAGCGGGCGCGTCCCGCTGTGCGAATCGCATCCCCAACGGCCAAGACAGTGCAGCGCTCCCGGTCAGCGGGACTGACCGGGGCGCTGCAGGGAGAAAGACGCCGTGAGCGCTCCAGGGAGGAGCGGGGACCCGGAGCGCTAGGCGTAACAGTACCCCCCCCCCCTTAGGTCTCCCCTTCTCTTTGTCCGGTAACTGCCTCCCCTGGGATGAGGACACCGGGAAAGAATGGAGGGTTTCCTCAACGGCAGGCAGTACAGCAGGAGTGGGAATGGGGAGGGAGGGCAGAGGGCGAGGCCTGGCACGGGGCAGTGTGACACCAGGACGGGGACCATGGGGAGGCACAGAGGCTTGCCTGACGGGACTGGGAGGGGGGGAGAGGCACTTCCTGTGGCAGGCAGAGTCCCAGTTCCTGATCTCCCCGGTGGTCCAATCAATGGTGGGGGAATGAAGCCGGAGCCAAGGCAGACCGAGGAGGACCTCAGAGGTACAGTTGGGGAGAATAAAGAACTCAATCCTCTCAAGGTGGGGTCCAATAGACATGAGGAGGGGCTCTGTGCGGAAACGCACGGTGCAGTCCAATCTGGCTCCGTTGACCGCGGAAATGTAGAGCGGCTTAACGAGACGGGTCACCGGGATGCTGAATTTATTAACAAATGACTCCAAAATAAAATTTCCAGAGGCACCGGAGTCCAAGCAGGCCACGGCTGAGAGGGAGGAGTTGGCTGAAGAAGAAATCCGCACGGGTACCGTGAGACGTGGAGGAGCAGACTTGGAACCAAGAGACGCCACACCCACGTGAGCTGGGTGCGTGCGTGCGTTTCCCAGGCGTGGAGGACGGATAGGGCAATCCACCAAGAAATGCTCGATACTGGCACAGTAAAGACAGAGATTTTCTTCCCTACGGCGATTCCTCTCTTCCTGGGTCAGGCGAGACTTATCCACTTGCATGGCCTCCTCGGCGGGAGGCCCAGGCGTAGATTGCAACGGATACTGTGGGAGAGGTGCCCAGAGATCTAAGTCTTTTTCCTGGCGGAGCTCTTGGTGTCGCTCAGAAAAACGCATGTCAATGCGGGTAGCTAGATGGATGAGTTCTTGCAGATTGGCAGGAATCTCTCGTGCGGCCAGCACATCCTTGATGCGACTGGATAGGCCTTTTTTAAAGGTCGCGCAGAGAGCCTCGTTATTCCAGGATAATTCTGAAGCAAGAGTACGGAATTGTACGGCATACTCGCCAACGGAAGAATTACCCTGGACCAGGTTCAACAGGGCAGTCTCGGCAGAAGTTGCTGTAACGTGGCGGTCAACTGCGACAGCTGCTGTCCTTGTTGGGCAATCTGCTGCGATTGCTGAGCGACCACCGTGGTAAGGTCAGCGAGACTTGGCAGCGGCACCTCAGCGGGATCCATGGCCGGATCTACTGTCACGATTCGGCTTCCAGGTAGTGGATCCTCTGTGTCAGCGAGGGATTGGCGTGGACCGTGCTAGTGGACCGGTTCTAAGAAGCTACTGGTTTTCACCAGAGCCCGCCGCAAAGCGGGATGGTCTTGCTGCGGCAGTAGCAACCAGGTCGTATCCACTAGCAACGGCTCTACCTCGCTGACTGCTGAGAAGGCGTGGGACAGAAGGACTAGGCAGAGGCAAGGTCAGACGTAGCAGAAGGTCGGGGGCAGGCGGCAAGGTTCGTAGTCAGGATGGGTAGCAGAAGTTCAGGTACACAGGCTTTGGACACACTAAACGCTTTCACTGGCACAAGGCAACAAGATCCGGCAAGGGAGTGCAAGGGAGGAGACCAGATATAGCCAGGGAGCAGATGGAAGCCAATTAAGCTAATTGGGCCAGGCACCAATCATTGGTGCACTGGCCCTTTAAGTCTCAGAGAGCTGGCGCGCGCGCGCCCTAGAGAGCGGAGCCGCGCGCGCCAGCACATGACAGCAGGGGACCGGGACGGGTAAGTGACCTGGGATGCGATTCGCGAGCGGGCGCGTCCCGCTGTGCGAATCGCATCCCCAACGGCCAAGACAGTGCAGCGCTCCCGGTCAGCGGGACTGACCGGGGCGCTGCAGGGAGAAAGACGCCGTGAGCGCTCCAGGGAGGAGCGGGGACCCGGAGCGCTAGGCGTAACACTCAGAAGTACTGAAAGGATTAAGATTTTTTAATAGAAGTAATTTACAAATCTGTGAAAAAGAAATATATTGCCCGGACCTTCCAAGGTAGTGTATTTTAATTATATGAATGATAGAAAACTGGGTCGTACTCCAATAATAATTCAATGGTTATTTATTAAAAATGTATAGTGCATTATTCCTCACAGGGCCCTTGTGAGAAGAAACACATATAATAGATATACAAAATTACATATATAAAATTAAAATATGGAAATATTATAAAAATGTGTCACTGGCATATAGAATAGCTCTATGCTGATGGATTCATATATCGTCTTTAGAGTATTGTAAAGGTATAGATGTCCTTTTATATGGTAATTAAAGTGGATACTCTGTTACCAGTCCTGGGTGATGTGGCTGTGTCAGCTCCCGTGCCCGGATGGCGGTCAACGGTCCTAGATAGTGCTGTGGCTTTGTCTTTCAAGATCCAGGTGTTTATGCGGTGTTGGTCGTCCCAGGTTAGTGGCACTGGCAGGTGCCGATGGTGATTCGCCGGGAGGCCGTGCGCTGGCAGGCGCTGTTGGAAATTTGTCAGGAGACCAAGCGCTGGCAGGCGCTGATGGTATCGATCTCCTCACCGCTGGACTTGGAAGCCGGAGACTACACGCTGGGTAGATGGAGCTTGCCTCGTGTAGATGGCGTGTGACGTCAGCTTGAGCCGGAGCTGACCAGGTAAAATCAGGACCGGACACTAGTCTAGGTCGACTAATGCGTGAGGAATCCACAATGTGATGGATTTGCTCCGTAAACTAGAGCTTGGATTCATAAAGAGCATAAATGCCAGTGTACAAAATCAGTGCATAAGACTAGACGCGTTTCAGGGTTCTCAGATACGACCCTTTCCTCAGTAGTCAGGAAAGGGTCGTATCTGACTACTGAGGAAAGGGTCGTATCTGAGAACCCTGAAACGCGTCTAGTCTTATGCACTGATTTTGTACACTGGCATTTATGCTCTTTATGAATCCAAGCTCTAGTTTACGGAGCAAATCCATCACATTGTGGATTCCTCACGCATTAGTCGACCTAGACTAGTGTCCGGTCCTGATTTTACCTGGTCAGCTCCGGCTCAAGCTGACGTCACACGCCATCTACACGAGGCAAGCTCCATCTACCCAGCGTGTAGTCTCCGGCTTCCAAGTCCAGCGGTGAGGAGATCGATACCATCAACGCCTGCCAGCGCTTGGTCTCCTGACAAATTTCCAACAGCGCCTGCCAGCGCACGGCCTCCCGGCGAATCACCATCGGCACCTGCCAGTGCCACTAACCTGGGACGACCAACACCGCATAAACACCTGGATCTTGAAAGACAAAGCCACAGCACTATCTAGGACCGTTGACCGCCATCCGGGCACGGGAGCTGACACAGCCACATCACCCAGGACTGGTAACAGAGTATCCACTTTAATTACCATATAAAAGGACATCTATACCTTTACAATACTCTAAAGACGATATATGAATCCATCAGCATAGAGCTATTCTATATGCCAGTGACACATTTTTATAATATTTCCATATTTTAATTTTATATATGTAATTTTGTATATCTATTATATGTGTTTCTTCTCACAAGGGCCCTGTGAGGAATAATGCACTATACATTTTTAATAAATAACCATTGAATTATTATTGGAGTACGACCCAGTTTTCTATCATTCATATAATTAAAATACACTACCTTGGAAGGTCCGGGCAATATATTTCTTTTTCACATATTTTATTATTTTTGCAACTGTGGTATAGTTGCATGCCCTGTTGACCTCAGGTAGTATTTATACAACAATTGTGAGCTGCACTTGCACCCCCCTTTTTTCTTTCTTCTAATTTACAAATCTGTTTAACTTTCTGGAGCCAGTTGATATATATATAAAAAAAAAGTTTTTTCCTGGATAACCCCTTTAATAATGCGCGAATAGGGCCTTACAGGGGAAGTTTTTACCCCCACAATGGACCATACGTTGTTCCCTTCTACCTTTTAGAGGTCTTCGCATCACATCAATACTTGGTGGTGTAGGTGGCACATGGTGGTTTTTGCACACCTTTTCTTTACTTAGATATGAAAAAAATTAGGGTCCATATATTTTATTCTAAAACAACTTACAATTGCGTGGTCTGCAATGGCAAGAGATACTCAACCCCAAGTGCAGTTGTGCACCTATACTGGGGTGGAGCTCCTGCACTTGTGGTCCGTTGCCATGGGCGATCCCCAGCATGAAAATATGTATACAATGGAGGATGCCTGCAAATGGTCACAAGTACCACAAAGGCATCCTACACATGATAAACGTGTGGATGCATGATTATCATACTGGGTAGCATTAAGGTTTCACCTGTGAGGCCGGCACTATATCTAGCCAACCAGGGTGGGGCTTGTAGCCTGTCTCTCCCTCTCCCATTGTATGTGTGCATAGTCACACTGGAGCTAACCTGGGAGCAGTCTACAAGCCTAGGCCTAATACTGCTGTAATTTGGTTCCTGGTTTTGCCTATCATGCACAGGTAGGTTAGTTGTTAGGACCCGTACCATCTGAGAAACCTTGGCGTTGGTGTGCGGGCTCAGGTATGTCCTTAATATAAGGATATACTGGCTAATGTCTCAATTTTAACATCAGTTTTGAGGGTTAGTTAATGTCATTGTTACATCTACCACAGTAGTGAACCTATCTTGTGGTCCATAAATGCAGGACCTCTACCCCAGCTTACAGTGCACAACTGCACTTGGGGTTGAGGATCATCTGATTTTAGACCACATCGGTGAATTTGTCCACATATTTTATCCTAAGAAAAGTTAAAGGGGTACTCCGGTGAAAACCTTTTTTCTTTTAAATCAACTATTGGCAGACAGTTAAACATATTTGTAAATTACTTCTATTAAAAAATCTTAATCCTTCCAGTACTTATTAGTTGCTGAATGCTACAGAGGAAATTCCTTTCTTTTTGGAACACTGATGACATCACGAACACAGTGCTCTCTTCTGACATCTCTGTCCATTTTAGCAACCATGCATAGCAGGTGTATGCATAGCAGGTGTATGCTAAGGGCAGCATGGTGGCTCGGTGGTTAGCACTTCTGCCTTGCAGTGCTGGGGACTTGGGTTCAAATTCCACTAAGGACAACAATAAATAAAGCGTTATTGTTATTATAATAACGTCAGCAGAGAGAACTGTGGTCGTGATGTCATCAGAGAGCATTCCAAAAAGAAAAGAATTTCCTCTGTAGTATTCAGCAGCTAATAAGTACAGGAAGGATTAAGATTTTTTAATAGAAGTAATTTACAAATATGTTTAACTTTCTGCCACCAGTTGATTTAAAAGAAAAAAGGTTTTCACCGGAGTACCCCTTTAAGTTTTAGCTAATGCATATCCTCAATACTTACTGATGCAGAGGAATGTCTGTAACTGGGGAGCAGCACCTTAAATATGTTTAGCACTATCCATATTTGTGAAGTGTTGGTGTGGCACCATGGTCAATCTACTCTGATGTATCAGGCATTGGTGAGTGGAAATCCTGGCTGATCCATGCATGATTCATCTTCACAAAGGTCAGTCTCTCCACATTTTTCATGGACAGACGAGTTCTCCTTGGGGTTACTATGGCCCCTGCCACAGACACCTGCTCTGATGGCACACTACTGGCCGGGCAGGACAGCTTTTCCAGGGCAAACTCTGCTAGTTGCGGCCACAAATCAAGTTTGGCTGCCCAGAAGTCCAGCGGATCTACAAGGTGTGTTGGCATGGTCATGTCAAGATATGCCACCACCTGCTGGTTCAGGTCCTGCTCCAGGTCTACCTGCTGCTGATGAGTTGCTTCACTATGCGGGTGAAGAAAGCTACTCATCGGCCAACTGACTACGTAGGATGTCTCTGTAGTAGGTCAGTTTGTCCTCCCTCTCAGTGCGTGTAAAAAAAGGCCCCCATTTTGTGCCGGTAAGGAGGGTCCATTAAGGTGGAGAGGCAGAAGTCATCCCGCTGCCGAATGGTGACAAATCTAAACTGTGATCCAGTGCCCTTACCAGCCATAGTTTCCAACACGTGTTGTAGTAAATGAAGCAGTAGAATGACGTCTTTAATCCCGTAATCCTGGTGACTGACTATTAAGGTGGGTTCCTCAAAGGGCCTGAGAAAACGTCACTTATGAGCTGCCACTGGTTGACATTGAAGTTACACAGGGGAGTCCCCCTATCTGCTTGGATCATCAAGAAATCTGTTTTTCTCTGTTCGTATAGTCGGACCAACATATGGAGGATGGAATTCCAATGAGTGGAAATGTCGCAAATCAGACTATGTTGGGGGATACTGTTCTGATGCTGCAGCTTAAGGAGGGTGTGCTTTGCGGTATGAGTGGCTGAAGTGCATGCAAAGTTTTCTTCCCATTATCAGAATGTCTTGCAGATGGGGGGAACACTTCAGGAACCGCTTGACAACTGGACTGAACACGTGTGCCATGCAGGGCGCATGTCTCAGGCTTTGTGCAGGCTGGTACTGCCTTCTTCGCAAAGAAATTATGGCTTGGGATTATCCACCTCGGCTCGGCACAAGCCATCAGTTCTCTGAAAGGTGCAGAGTCCACCACTTGTAAAGGGAGGGACTGCAGCACCAGCAACTTGGACAGGAGCACATTCAGCTTCTGTGCCGTTGGATGAGTGGGCGCATACTGTTGTCTCTTGGACATAGCTTTGTTGATGGATTGCTGGCGGAATGACTGACTCGAAGTAGGAGGAGCAGGAGCATCTGGAGTGACAGAAGATGGGTATGACACACAGCACCCTTTGGCTGAGGAGGTGGAACCTTAGCTTGCTGAAGGAGGGAGCGGCGTGCCACTGGGTGATGCAGCATGCTGGACCACCACATCAGAGCCACGGTTCTCCCTGGCCGCTTTATGGTGACGCTGCATATGTTGACGCAGGGCCGTGGTGCCAACATTGGGACCCTGGCCACACTTCACCTTCTGCGGACACATCTTGCATGTGGCTGAGTTAACCTCCTCCAGATGCTTGAGGAAAAAATTGCCACACTGCCAAGTAGCCGATTTTCCCACCAACAGTCTGCACTGATTGACTGCTACTGCCGCCGACTCCAGAAACCCCTGTTCCACTACCTCCCGGGAAGGTAGGCTGCCGCGAAGCAGGTGGTCTACCCTGGGCACGTTTGGCTCCAAAATTTCCACTTCTGTCACCATGCTGACTGCTAATCATGCTACCACCTTGCTGGCTCAGCTTCTGCCTCACGGGCAACCTGCAAGCCTCTTCTCCTGATGATGATAAAGCCCCTTCTACCCCCGGCTCCCAAGTGCGATCGGCTTCATCATCATCAGGTTGTGTCTGCATGTCACTGATGTCCTCCTCAGGTTCCTCAACAGTGTCTGATTCAGGAGCCTGAATGCTCGCAACACCACCACCCATGCCACTCTCCTCATCACTACTTGCCCGCCTAGCGGAGGAAGCAACAGATGTCTCCTCCGCTTCTTGGCTGGGCAGTAGCTGCTGACTGTCCTCTAGTAGATCATCCTCACTAAATAGTGGAGCTGAACCCACAGCATAAGATACTTCTGTGGGGGATGGAACATCATAGAACACTCACCTATTCCTGCTGCTCCAGGTCCACTTCGGGATCCTCCGGCATCTTCCGCATCTTCTCCGGGGTCCGAGCCTCGCTTTCCGGCATCGTTATTACGTCACTACGCACGTCGTGCTGGCACAGCAGCGTAATAACGTCACCAGAAAGCGAGGCCCGGACCGTGCAGAAGATGGGGAAGAAGCCGGAGGATCCCGAAGAAGACACCGGAGCAGCGGGACAGCATCGGGAGCCCCTGGGACAGCTTCGGGAGCGGTGAGGATGCGGTCCGGAGCGGCAGGGACAGGTGAGTATAACTTCCTATACTTTACATTGCACGGGTCCCTCAACATACGATGCATTCGACAAACGATGGGTCGTTTGGAACGAATTACCATCGTATGAATTCGGATTCATCAACCCACTCATCCTTAATTACAATATCTTAGTAAAACCATCATGTGTATTGTACATAGTGGTAAGTACACTAATTACCACAATGTACAATACACATGATGGTTTTACTAAGATATTGTAATCTATGTATTACTCTGAAGACACTGGCACGTTCATGGTAACACTGTTGCACTTTACTATGTACACTGAATGGATGCTGCATTATGATTATGGAATTGTACTAATGCACTTTATGTAATATGTTATGCACCAATTAAGATGATTGCTGAGATAATTGGAGCCACATGTATAAAATACCCTGTTTGTATTCCATTTGTTAAGCTTGAGAAGAGGCTGCAAGAGGGCAGCGGAACTGTCGCTGTGACATTGGGTGAATAAACCGCATTAAGTTTTTAACACATGTCAGAGTGCTGCTGGATTGTTTTGTAATGGATATCTATCTAGATTCCAAACGATGGAAAAATCCAGCAGCACACCCGAAGTAATTCAGTGAAACACAGCAAAGCTTTATTGACCCATGTTCACAAACACAATGTTTCGACGGCATCACACCGTCTTTATCAAGCATGCTTGATAAAGACGGTGTGATAGCGTCAAAATGTTGTGTTTGTGAACATGGGTCAATAAAGCTTTCCTGTGTTTCACTGAATTACTCCGGGTGTGCTGCTGGATTTTTGCATCGGTTGGAATCTGTATACGCGGTCTCTGACTGGGACTGTGTGTTTTCCATTTGCACCCAGTTTCCTGTCGATATCTACACTTGGGTTGTGCTGTCTGCCGTCCGTTTTGTATCTATCTATCTATCATCTATCTATCTATCTCATGTTTATCTATTTATATCATATCATATCTATCTATCTATCTATCTATCTATCTATCTATCTTTCTAGTAAAGTAGAAGCAGTGGCACTCCAGGCTGGTGAAATAAAGTGATGTCTTTATTTACTCCAAAGTGAGCTACGTTTCGGCAGCCTCCCGCTGCCTTTGTCAAGCCTAAGGTTATCTATCTATCTATCTAAAAATTGTAATAATGAACTACCGTATTTTTCGCCCTATAGGACGCACGGGCGTATAAGACGCACCCAATTTTTAGGGGCAAAATCTAAAAAAATAAAGATTTTGAACCCAATAGTGGTCTTCAACCTGCGGACCTCCAGATGTTGCAAAACTACAACTCCCAGCATGCCCGGACAGCCGTTGGCTGTCCGGGCATGCTGGGAGTTGTAGTTTTGCAACATCTGGAGGTCCGCAGATTGAAGACCACTGCATAGGAGGTAATACTCACGTGTCCCCGCCGCTCCGGACCCGTCACCGCTGCTCTGGATGTCGCTCCATCGTTGTCCCCGTCGCTCCGGAACGTCTCTGCTGCCGGCCAGTTATCCTTGCTCTCCGTCGCCGCCATCACGTCGCTACGCACGCCGACGCACGAACGCGACGACGTGATGACGAGGAAGGAGAGCGCCGGCCATACAGGGGATCCCTGAGCGGAGAAGACACCGAGGAGGCAGGTAAGGTCCCTCCCGGTGTCCTGTAAGCACTAACCCAGCTATTCAGTCGGGCATCACTCCGATCGGTGATGTCCTGTATTAGCCGCGGATCCCGGCCGTTGATGGCCGCAGGGACCGCCGCGATAGGGGTGTATTCGCTGTATAAGACGCACCGACTTTTCCCCCCCAGTTTTGGGGAAGAAAAAGTGCGTCTTATACGGCGAAAAATACGGTAGTTCCCATCATACCAGGTCTCCAGGTGGCGGATGGGTTAAATCTTAGTGGAATGTTCTTTTTTTTTTTTCTTGGAGCTAAATGAGTTTTTTTCTGTTGTTGTTAAATTAAAGATGGCTGGAGGAGGCCGAGGATAGCAGACAGTGTGTTATCTGTGAGGGTGATAAGCATCTGCGATGGAGCTCAATGCCCCTTTGTTCTAACATATTAATATCTCCACTCTCTATAGTTGTGGTAGTTTCACAGCCACTAAGGCAGAACCCTCTATTTATCAAATGGTTTCTGCCAAGGGATTTCAATTGTATTGTGCATGCCTTTTCACCAGCTAAATTGCTACAAACTGCTATAAAATAGATAAGCCATAGAAAGCGGACATTAACCATTCTGTTACCAAGGTGGAGCGGCACATCATTTTTAGGATGTAGGTCTCCCGTAACAGACATGATGAATGCTACAAAAACATATTGCCCATTGTAATGTTTTTCCGGACACAACAGAGGGTGACTTTAGTGGATGCACCTACAGCGCCTCTTTATCATAAGGTTCTTTATAAGAATTTCATTGGCACCAGGAAATAGACACTGGACGCAGTAGACTGTAAGGAGAGGGGATCGTATATTCTCCCTTGCAGTAACTGTATCTTTAGTACAGTGCTCCCTCATGTTACAATATTTATTGGTTCCAGGACGATCATTTGTAGGTTAAAACCATTGTATGTTGAAACCATAACGCTACCTGGTAATTGGTTCTAAACCCCAAAATGTCATCCAAAAATAGGAAAAGATGAGGATTTAAGAAAAATAAATAGAAAACGAATACAGATAAGGCAAGTTGTTACATATAAAAGTGAGAAAGATCTGCTGGGAGCTGTAATCACTGTCTATGTAGAGGACAGGAGCTTCTTCAGGGTCCTGTACAGTACACAGTGTCCTAAAAAAGTAACATGGAGCCGCCCTCACCTGGTGTCCAAAGGAGCAGCTAACCCTGTTACAGGTAAAGAGTACAGAACATGTAATACCACCCTGTACTGTAGGGGGCGCTACCAAACACCAGTCAGTGCATGTTCTTCAGTAATACAGGGGTTTTACCAGTGAATGCCCATTCTGATTGGTCAGATCTTCCGGCCTTTGACAATTTTCGCTGATCTAGACTCTCCGTAGCATTGTATGTTGAGTGTAGTTTTAAGTTAAAATGGTCCAGAAAAGACCGAAAATATTGTAACCTGAGGCCATTGTAAGTTGAGGGACGACTGCAAATAGTTGAGTGTCACTTGAAATGGACACAATTGGGGAAATTTATCAATCAGCCTGAAGCCCTTATTATCTGTTTTTATTCAACAGCAACCAATCCCAGCTCAGCTTTCATACATTAACAAGCTCTGGTAAAGTGAAAGTTGAGCTGTGATTGGTTGCTGTGAGAAAAAAATCTGACAATTTGGGTTTCCGGCTGACTGATAAATCTGGGCCAATGTACTTAAAGGGGTACTCCGCTGCTTAGCGTTTGGAACAAACTGTTCCGAACGCTGGGGCCAGCGCCGGGAGCTTGTGACGTTATAGCCCTGCTCCCTCATGACGTCACACCCCGCCCCCTCAATGCAAGTCTATGGGAGGGGGCATGATGGAGAATCTTTAAAAAGCTGTGTATCATACATTTCCCATTTCCAGATAACAGAGTCTCTATAGATATAGCTGAGCAGTGATTGACAGTTGGTTGGGATCAGATAAGCTCAATTTAGCTTCTCAGAGATTTTGTAGCATAGATCCGCTGGATTTAAGGGTGCGTTTAGGTCCAGTGATCTTGCGGGGAGTAGTGGGGAATTGCTTAGTATATCCGCTTTGTTATAGGCCGAGACCACAAGGCTTTGGCCTAGTAGATTGTCTTGTAAGCTGCGGAGGTCCTACCTCTTCTAGAATCAGCAACCCAAGAGAGCGATCAGGATGGCACAGGTCCCTTATATGGGCAGGGGCCGGCCGTTTTGGATTGGTCCATAACAACTATCACTCACCGTTACATTGCATTGTGGGTGATCACGTCATGAGAACCACCAAAGGTCCTTTAGCAAAACCATAGAGTTCTGAACCTAATCACGTGACCCGCAGGTCCTGCTACGCTGAACAGGTAGGCATTTAAATATATACATATTTACACTTATATTTATATGAATTTCTATACAAATATGAATTAACTGAGGGGTGACGAGGGGATAACTATAGAAGAGGGATCCCGACGTTCCTAGGGACTCTGACTATGGGGACCTCTACAAAGGTACAGTATGAAATACAATACCGGGACACCACACATACATATAAGATAGGGGGGACCCATAGCAAATATTGAAAAGGGCTTTTTTTTATGGTGTCTGATTTTGCCCCCTCCCAAGGACATAAAGGTCTGGTGTTTATTTTACCCTTGCTTTCTATGACCCATTGGACAAAATGAGAAAGGAGTTCTGCACAGTTTTTTTTTACCACCAACAGGAAAGAAAATGGGGCCAACCGGGACATGACCCCAAAGTAGCTGCATGGACTATGGGCTGCCATTATAGTACATACACCCTTGTTTCTGAATAAAGAAATATCACTCAGCAATCCAGGGATTTGCTGCACGACAGCTCCTAGTTTTCTGAGGCCCTGTGAATTTTCTGTCAGTGATTTCCATAATCAATAACTGCTTGGATATGATCTTCCAAATAGACAGTTACAGGAAGATAATAGAAAATGGGCTAGATTATAACATGGGCTGCATTATAACATGGGCTGGGTTATAACATGAGCTAAATAATAACATGGGCTAGATTATAACATGGGCTGGGTTATAACATGAGCTAAATAATAACATGGGCTAGATTATAACATGGGCTAGATTATAACATGGGCTATATTATAACATGGGCTAGATTATAACATGGACTAGATTATAACATGAGCTAAATAATAACATGGACTAGATTATAACATGGACTAGATTATAACATGAGTTAAATAATAACATGGACTAGATTATAACATGGGCTAGATTATAACATGGGCTATATTATACAATGGGCTAAATTATAACATGGGCTAGATTATAACATGAGCTAAATAATAACATGGACTAGATTATAACATGGACTAGATTATAACATGAGCTAAATAATAACATGGACTAGATTATAACATGGACTAGATTATAACATGAGCTAAATAATAACATGGGCTAGATTATAACATGGGCTATATTATAACATGGGCTAAATTATAACATGGGCTAGCGTATAACATGGACTAGATTATAACATGAGCTAAATAATAACATGGACTAGATTATAACATGGACTAGATTATAACAATGACTGCATTATAACATGGGCTAAATTATAACATGGTCTACATTATAACATGGATTACATTATAACATGGACTAGATGATAATTTGAGCTAAATTATAACATGGGCTAGATTATAATATGGGCTGGATTATAACATGAGCTAAATAATAACATGGGCTAGATTATAACATGGGCTGGGTTATAACATGGGCTAGATTATAACATGGGCTGGGTTATAACATGAGCTAAATAATAACATGGGCTAGATTATAACATGGGCTAGATTATAACATGAGCTAAATAATAACATGAGCTAAATTATAACATGAGCTAAATAATAACATGGGCTAGATTATAACATGGGCTAGATTATAACATGGGCTAAATTATAACATGGGCTAGATTATAACATGGACTAGATTATAACATGAGCTAAATAATAACATGGACTAGATTATAACATGGACTAGATTATAACATGAGCTAAATAATAACATGGACTAGATTATAACATGGACTAGATTATAACATGAGCTAAATAATAACATGGACTAGATTATAACATGGGCTAGATTATAACATGAGCTAAATAATAACATGAGCTAAATTATAACATGAGCTAAATAATAACATGGGCTAGATTATAACATGGGCTAGATTATAACATGGGCCATATTATAACATGGGCTAAATTATAACATGGGCTAGATTATAACATGGACTAGATTATAACATGAGCTAAATAATAACATGGACTAGATTATAACATGGACTAGATTATAACATGAGCTAAATAATAACATGGGCTAGATTATAACATGGGCTATATTATACAATGGGCTAAATTATAACATGGGCTAGATTATAACATGGACTAGATTATAACATGAGCTAAATAATAACATGGACTAGATTATAACATGGACTAGATTATAACATGAGCTAAATAATAACATGGACTAGATTATAACATGGACTAGATTATAACATGAGCTAAATAATAACATGGACTAGATTATAACATGGACTAGATTATAACAATGACTGCATTATAACATGGGCTAAATTATAACATGGTCTACATTATAACATGGATTAGATTAGAACATGGACTAGATGATAATTTGAGCTAAATTATAACATGGGCTAGATTATAATATGGGCTGGATTATAACATGAGCTAAATTATAACGGGCTAGATTATAATATGGGCTGGATGATCACATGAGCTAAATTATAACATGGGCTAGATTTTAACACAGGTTAGATTATAGCATGGGCTAAATGATTACATGGTCTAGATTATAACATGGATTAGATTATAACATGGACTATATTATACAATGGGCTAGATTATAACCTGGCCTACATTATAACATGGTCTAGATTATAATATGGGTTAAATTATAACATGGGCTAAATTATAACATGGGCTAGATCAGTGTTTCCCAACCAGGGTGCCTCCAGCTGTTGCAAAACTACAACTCCCAGCATGCCTGGACAGCCGAAGGCTGTCCAAGCATGCTGGGAGTTGTAGTTTTGCAACAGCTGCAGGCACCCTGGTTATTAACACAGGGCTAGATTATAACATGACCTACATTATAGCATGGGCTAGATTATAACATGACCTACATTATAGCATGGGCTAGATTATAACATGGGCTAAAGTGCCTATATATGTCCTTTACAGAAAAGAAACACTATAGAAGATGGTTTGTGCCGTTCACTTCTTGTTGTATTTTATGAGTATATTCATTTGTTCAGACCCACAGCACATATGCCATGTTGAAAGGTCCTCTAAGTCCATTGCTTTAGGAGTTAATGTTTAGTACAAATCCACATATATTGAGGTTTAAAGAGCAGCTATTGACTTGTGGAAGGCACACAGGTTCTGCGCGAGATGCCCCTCTTGCCTTTATTGAACTTATAAAATAAACATTGTTTTTATTGAATTTACCGGGTGATGAAATCTGCAAAACTCTTATTGCTTTTTTTTCCCGACTCTCTTCAGGAGAACGAAGTCTCCAGATAGAGGATATTGTGCAGAGAAAGATCGATTGTAGAAATCATTCACTGAAGCCTGTGATTTACCATGTTTATTTTTACTATATAAGATATGTATTAATGTGTGGAATAGATCCATTCACCATCCTGACATACAAAGCTATAACTAGAACGGAAAGGAAGAAGTCAATGATTAATCTGATTATACCAAGGGTCGTCTATGTGTCCGGAAGTATAAATGTGTCCTGTATGTTGTATACTATGGATTATACTGTAAGTGAAGGTTTGTTAAGTCATCGTATTTTTATTTTTTATACTCATTTGTGGTTAAAGGGGTACTCCCCATGAAAATTATTTTTTTTTTAAATCAACTGGTGCCAGAAAGTTAAACAGATTTGTAAATTACTTCTATTAAAAAATCTCAATCCTTCCAGTACTTATCAGCTGCTGTATGCTCCACAGGAAGTTCTTTTCTTTTAGAATTTCCTTTCTGTCTGACCACAGTGCACTCTGCTGACACCTCTGACCATTTTAGGAACTGTCCGGAGCAGGATAGGTTTTGCTATGGGGGATTTGCTCCTACTCTGGACAGTTCCTAAAATGGACAGAGGTGTCAGCAGAGAGCACTGTGGTCTGGCAGAAAGGAAATTCAAAAAGAAAAAGAACTTCCTGTTGAGCATACAGCATGCTGATTAGTACTGGAAGGATTAAGATTTTTAAATAGAGGTAATTTACAAATCTGTTTAACTTTCTGGCACCAGTTGATTAAAAAAAAATAATGTTTTCCAGTGGAGTACCCCTTTAAGCTGTAAAGTAAGATTGCCCCGCCAGCACACTGAAGAGTCCACCTATGGGCGCCAGACGTTCCACAGCAGACAACTTCAATTGAGTTCACTTTGGAGGCAATCTCTTGCTACTAGGGCCTATTTTTATGAGTTTATTCCTAAGTGACCTATTAGTCTACATTAATGATATGTCCTATGTTTGCAATGACAACCACACAGTTGGGTAAAGTGGACCTGCATATGTTTTATATATGCGGTCAGTAGGCCTCAGAGCGATATATTCTGATAAACCCAACACTGCTGCTGGTCAGTGTCCTCTGGTGAACAATACTTGTTTTTAGTGCAATGAGTACACATGATTGAGTACATGGAAACCAATATTAGTGGGTCAGATAATGCCTAAATAAATCCTTGGCTGCTTAAAGGGGTACTCCGCCCCTAGACATCTTATCCCCTATCCAAAGGATAGGGGATAAGATGTCAGATCGCCGCGGTCCCGCTGCTGGGGACCCCTGGGATCCCCGCTGCGGCACCGCGCTCTCATTACAGCACAGAGCGAGTTCGCTCTGCACGTAATGACGGGCAGTACAGGGGCCGGATCATCGTTACGTCACGGCTCCGCCCCTCGTGACGTCACGGCCCGCCCCTTTCAATACAAGTCTATGGGAGGGGGCGTGGCGGTCGTCACACCCCCTCCCATAGACTTGCATTTAGGGGAAGGGACATGATGTCACGAGGGGCGGCACCATGACGTCACGCTGCTCTGTCCCCCGTATCGCCCGTCATTACGTGCAGAGCGAACTCGCTCTGTGCTGTAATGATAGCGCGTGCCGCAGCGGGGATCCCAGGGGTCCCCAGCAGCGGGACCGCGGTGATCTGAAATCTTATCCCCTATCCTTTGGATAGGGGTTAAGATGTCTAGGGGCGGAGTACCCCTTTAATAGCCATGGACTTCAGTTCTCTTACCACAGTTCTTCTTATTTGCTCTTCGCAATTTTGAATTTGATCACAACATACAGCCATTTGCTTAGTTGGACTCTAAAGTTGGTCATACGCTTTACTGTTAGGCGAACCAGCCCACTTTAAACTCGTGCCGACTCCAACAACCCAACATGGGCTACAGCTTCTCCAATGGCCACATAGTGTAGTTATACTATATATTAGGCCACTATGAATTTTCTTAAAAGGAAACTTTTTCATGCTGCCCAAACCACTGGCACAATATTCAGCTTCCTATCAAGTTACATAGTGTACAGAACCTCATCACTTTGCTGACCATACAACGGGGCAGTTACATTTTTTTAATAATTTTTTTATTAATAAGACTATAAGACTATTCTGTATTTTTAATAAAATGTTAATGTTATGCCTTTTTTTTTAGTTTTTTTGTGTCTCAGCAGCCGCTGATCACTGTTTTTAAAGGGCTACTTAGGTGGAAAAACATTTTTTCTTATCAACTGGTGGCAAGAAGTTAAGCAGATTTGTCAATTTCTTCTTTAAAAAAATCTTAATCCTTCTAGTACTTATGAGCTGCTGTATGCTCCAGGGGAAATTGTGTAGTTATAGACCACAGTGCTCTCTGCTGACACCTATGTCCATGTCAGGAACTGTCCAGAGTAGGCACAAATCCCCATAGCAAACCTCTACTGCTCTAGACAGTTCCTGACATAGACAGAGGTGTCAGCAGAGAGCACTGTGTTCAGACAGAAAATAAATTCAAAAAGAAAAGAACTTCATCTGGAGCATACAGCAGCTGATAACTATTAGAAGGATTACAATTTTTATATAGAAGTAATTTACAAATCTGTTTAACTTTTTGGCACCCATTGATTTAAAAAAAAAAATATTTCCACTGGAGTACCCCTTTAAAATGGCAACAGCCCGTCCTGCCTGATGGTCATTTTATTTTTTTATTATGCTTGTTTTTTTGTTTTTGCAAACGGACACAAATTATTCCTTATAATTCTTCCCGAGTTTCCGATGTATTCTGTAGGTAACTTAGGCCCATTCGTCTATGTGTAATGGAGGGAGCAGGGTGTTTTATTGTCATGGTTGGCAGATCTGTACATAAGATGGACACAGGAAGTTGGGGGGATACTGACCAAACAAATGAAAATTATTCCTGTTGTCCACCATAGGTGGGGGTTGGACAGTGCTGGTGCCGAGGTCTGGGTGAAGACCTTAGAGCCACTGGAGGTGCCCCCCCCCCCTCCTCCCTACAGAACTCTAGGAAGATATGAAGAGCTGGTGGGGGATTCAGCCAGTGGCTGTGTGATGTCCCAGAGACCGGATCTGATGTTAGTACAGAGCCTGCTGGGACATATGTTACCCCAATAGTTGGGGAGTCTTGTGTTGAAGTTGCTATGATGATCTCAGGAAAGCATTGCTACCCTGGGAGATTGTGCTCTAGAATCTGGAGGCTAGCTGGGATTGAGGAGCCACAGCTGAGGCCAGCCCTCTGGAACAAGGAATCATGTCTGTGTTACCTGTGGACTTAGATGTGGACCCCTGTAAATGGAACTGAGTAACTGATGTGAGGACCGAACCTCCCAGGGGACCTGAGGTACCACAAGAAGAAGACCCGGAGTTGTTATCCTGTGGACTGTGGACAATATACTGGAGTGTGGAGTGTCGGACCCGGAGCTGAATCCCTGGATCTGTGGTTTGTTCCTTCCCCTGTGCCCAGTGAGTGGACTGTACCCCTAGACGTGGACTGTGCCCTTCTGCTGGCCCATTGTTTACCCAGACTCTAGATTATCCAATCATCCTGTGGATTACCCCCCTCATGCTATGGATTACCCCCTCATCCTGTGGATTGTGTTTTGTGTGTGATCTCTGCCAAAAAACCTCAGTGCTGTTCTCCCATCTCTGGCTCTGTGAACCCGTCACAGCCGTTTTTTTGTTTTTTTAACTTTTGCATTTGGCTCCATGTTTACATACATGTTTATTTAATGGCCATAACAAATAAATGAATAATTGTGCTGCCTTAGGTTGTTTATATGCATGTTTATTTTATGGCTAAAAAAAATCTAATTGTGCTAACCTTTAGAGGTACGTCCTGGCCTCCTGGGACCTAACGCATTAGGGCGTACATTTATGCCCTGGAGTGTTCACAATCTATGCTCTCTCTCAGCTGGGACCTCACTACTAATGGCTGACATCAGGGATCATGCTGATGTCTCCCATTAACCCGATAGATGCAGTGATCAATACTGGTCATGGCCTCTAAAGCAGTTGCAGGGCTTTGGTGACACTCATCGGACCACAAACCAGCGGTCTCCTCACCTGCTCCACGCCGCTCTTTGGGAATCCTCTTGTACAGACTGCCATCTGGCAGGCTGTACAAGTGGATCACCGATATTACTAATCAGTGCTACACCATATCTATCATACACATATCTATCATACACACTTCTATCTATCATAAACACATCTATCATATATACACCCATCTACCATACACACATCTATGAAACATAGACACACACATGTCATACACACATCTGTCATACATACACACACCCCTATCATACACACATATTTCATACATACACACATCTATCATACACATACATGTCTACCATACACACATCTCTCATACATACACACTCCTATCATACATACCCACATTTTTCATACATACATCTATTATACATACACACAATTAATATAAATACATCTATCAAACACAAATACATTTATCATATATACTCACACCATTCATAAACACATCTCTCATACATACACACATCAAACATACATCCCTCCCATCCTCGGTCTCCACACCACCCAGTTCAGTTACCCTCCTGTCCAGCGACTGGTGGAGATCAGCGCCATGGCCTGCTGAAGGTGATGTTGCGGGTCGGGGTCATTAGGTGAAGGCAATGTAGTGGGGTTGGAGTCATCAGGGGAAGGTGATGTAGCGGAGTTGAAGCAGACATGCCTGTGCGGAACAAGTCTGCTCCCAGGAGCCACTGTGCCTGCTGTTAAAGCAGCAATGTCTCTGCCCCATCTGATTGGACTTGGGGCTGCACTAGAACTCCTCAAGAGAAGGGGGCAGAGCGTCTGGAGCCTCAAACTGAAATTAAAAAAATGATGTAGGCAAATGTCCAGCATGTCTGATGGCCAGTCCAGCCCTGATCACGAATGTCTGAATCAAAGCACAAGAAAAAAATAACCGCCAGGGCCCATGACATAGTACAACACTGCTACTGGCTACAATAAACCTAAGCAATGATACTGAAATGTATTACTTACCCAGTCCACGAGCATGGATAACAAAATAAAAAACAAGAAATAGAAGGGATACAGCCTGGAGATTAAGATGGTATAAGTGCTCCACCGAGACCCCACGCTTTCTGTTCCGCAAGACAACTTCCACAGGGGTGTCAAACAAAACAAAGAGAACATGTCAGTTTTACCATAAAGTGCAGTGCGTAAAAATCAAACCCGCCAAAAGTTTTAAAACCATGGCTTTCCTTTAATTTTCTACACAAATATTTTTTTAGTTGTGACATACATTTTATGGTAAATTGAAAACTGTCATTATCAAGTACAATTGTTCTTGCAAAAAACAAGCCCTCATATTGATTTGTAGGAAAAATTTAAGAGTTATGGCTCTTGAAAGACAGGGGTTAAAAAACGGAAATGCTAAAATGAAATCTGGCTGTGTCCTTAAAGGGGTATTCCGGGCAAAAACATCTTATCCCCTATCGAAAGGATAGGGGATAAGATGTCTGATCGCGGGGGGGCCCGCCCTAGAACCCCCCCGCGATCTCCCTGCAGCAGCTATGCATAGAATGCGGGTGCTGCAGGGAGATCACGGGGGTCCCAACGGCGGGCCCCTCGCGATCAGACATCTTATCCCCTATCCTTTCGATAGGGGATAAGATGTTTTTGCCCAGAATACCCCTTTAAGGGGTTAAGAAAGAGTGATATCAGAGAGGACAGGACCAATGAGGAAACTTGGCTTACATCTGATTGGAAGGGTTCCTACCCATGTAGGAAGTGTACATTTCATCTTTTTTTGCTCAAAATCCAATGATGAAAAATGATTTAACCTAATTGTTTACGTTTTGAAACACAGAGACAGATTTTCAGACATTTAAGTTCCATTTGGACACAGGCCGATGCTCCTATAGCATGCCATGTTTGATTTATCACTTTACATTTGGGGGTATTCGTCAGCCTAAATTGGGTCCACACAAAGGAAGCCTGTACAAGAAGTTTTTAAATGGGGAAACAGATTTACCGCCTGAGTATATTGAGCCCAAAGCTTTTTCCTTCTTCTTAACATTTTATGTAAAATTAAAGAAAATTCTTCAGGAGGAATAAAAATAATGTGGAACTTCTTGCTTTAGTCATATGGTTATATTGAAATGAGCATCTGGTATGAACTCATATTCAAGTGATCCATGGGTTCTGATTCCGGCAGCCAGTGCGGTAGATATATCATCATTATATCTGATTGAGATTAGAACACTGAGCGTCTAGTTCTGGAGTATAAAACTTATGATCACTAATGAAAAAGACGACAAATGACAAAGCAGATTGTTCTTTTCTTATGAGAGTTATTGTGAGAACATACTGTTTCATCTTCATGAAATATTACCCTGGTTGCCAACTAACCTTCCAGTATCCACTAAAGTCGTGTGACTAGTCTGATATTTTGTATTGTAATTCTTTCTTGCCATGAAGTAACATAGTTGCCACTGTAATCTTTTGGTATGTTTTTGACCTAAGCAACCACTAAAGGGGTTCAGATATTGATGGCCTCTCCTCAGAATAGTCCATCAGTATTTGATTGGTTGGGGTGACGACAGGTGGCACCTACTCTGATCAGCTGGGCGGACGAGGTGCACTGCCACTTCAATGGAAACTGAGCTGTAACACCTCTACACAACGTATAGAACCAAGGCTTTTGGATGATGTACATTGTGTATATCCAGGCCCTTCGGCTCACCTTAAGGGTGCGTTCCCACACGGCGTATACGCAGCGTATTTCACGCTATGCACAATTTACGGCAGCAGCGGGAAATACGCTGCATATTCCTTGCTCACTATACACACAGGGCCTTCCGGCGGCAGTCCTATGGGTGCAGTGAGTTTTGGAGGCGGAGCTGCGTGTCACAGTCACGCCGGCACACGGCCCCGCCTCTAAAACTCTCTACACACATAGGGCTGCCACCAGAAAGCCCTGTGTGTATAGTGAGCAAGGAATACGCAGCGTATTTCCCGCTGCTGCCGTTAATTTTGCGCAATGTGAAATACGCTGCATATACGTCAGGTGGGAACGCACCCTTACAGCTGATTGGCAGGGGTGCCGATGGAGGAAGAACTCCGACACTCTGTTCACGAAGAATTTTTTAAACTCAGTGCTTAAATCCCAGGTGGACTACAAACTCATTAAAACCGTCACACGTTTCAGAAACAAATCCTTTTTTAAGGGTTAATGCAAGTAAGCAAGGACCGGATATAAGGGTAGGATGTGAGGCTGGGATATGGGGACAGAATATGTGGACAGATATACAGATGGGATATCAGGACAAGATATGAGGACAGGATATGAGGATGGGATATGAGGACAGGATATGAGGCTGAGATATGGGGACAGGATATGAGGATGGGATAAGGTGGACAGGATATGAGGATGGGATATGAGGACAAGATATGAGGATGGGATATGAGGACAAGATATGAGGATGGGATATGGGGACAAGATATGAGGATGGGATATGAGGACAGGATATGAGGACAGGATATGAGGATGGGATATGAGGACAAGATATGAGGATGGGATATGGGGACAAGATATGAGGTCAGGATATGGTGAAAAGATATGAGGGCTGTATATGAGGACCGCATATGAGGCTGGGATATGGGGACAGGATATGAGGACGGATATGAGGACAGGATATGAGGACAGGATAAGGGGAAAATATATGAGGGCAGGATATAAGGCTGGGATATGGGGACAGGATATGAGGACGGATATGAGGACGGGATATGAGGATGGCATGTGAGGCTGGTATATGGGGACAAGATATGAGGACAGGATATGAGGACAGGATATGAGGACGGGATATGAGGATATGAAGTTGGGATATGAAGTCGGTATATGAGAACAGGATATGAGTCTGGGATATGGAAACAGGATATGAGTCTGGGATATGAAGTAGGGCAATGAGGTTGGGATATGAGGACAGGATATGAGGACAACAGCATCATTGTTGCTTTTCCTCTTCCACAAAGTTTAGTAATTCTGCTAGTGTATAATAAAAGCTGCTCCATAATTTGGGCCCGGGTTACATATTTTTCTTAAAGCCCAGGAACCTCACGTAACCCCTATGACCAGAGTAATTTTCCATTAATATCACTGTTGCTATTTTTGTAAACTTGATAAACATATTTTTTCAAATTAAAAAACAATAAAAAATAAATAGAATTAAAATAAAATACTAAAACACTCTTCTTCATTTAGATGATATAACTGCAATTTCAAGGAGTTTTGGAGACTTACAGCAAGGTAAAAACCTTCAGACGTTATCAGATTAAAAGTATAAGAAATAATCCTTGTATTAGACAGTAATGAAATATCCCTAAATCCTAAATACTTTCCATGAACCTCGTTGTTCTTTTGTTAACTCTCTGTATACAGGAAAATTCCATATTTCATTTATTGAAGGAAAACATCAAGATTTCTAAGGATCTTCAGCAGATTTTTTCTATTACCCATATAATGTATTTTATGGTCTTTCCCATGTCTTGCTCTCTGTACATGAATATGACACAATTTATGACCTATCTTTTTTTCTGCAGTGTTGTCCCCTTGTCACCCTAAAACACCATGATTTCTCCAGCTTGTTCTCTCTGCATATGTAGCTTGGGGAGAAAATATATGATGCATACAATAAATACAGTATTTAGGCCTTTGTTGACTGCTTCCAATACATGTTACTACTAGGCTTTAAAAAAAAGTATGCATTTACAGCTCTTAATCTATATGCATTATAATTACTATAAAATTCTATATAAACATCTTCGGGTGTTCTATTTTGAGATCACTTGATTCGGGTTATGTGGTCAAAGCTAGAAGGACCTGGTGTAAGATCGAAAGTGTAACATCGAAACATGGCAGATGAACACTATCAAGTAACTATGACATCAAGGACCTCTTAAAGGGAATGTGTCACCATTCTATTATTTTGTTATTTATTAATAAAGTGTGTACTGGGGGGGGGGCTGCCATTACTGTAGCTTCTTTGTGGTGTGTCACTTCACAACACCTACACCCTTGCTTTATGGCAGGCACAGGGCATAAGAATGTAAAGACTGAGAGTGTCTCATAGAAAAGCATGGGCTGCTTACTGCACATGTGCACAGCACAGGCTAGGTGAAATGAAAGGGGGAGCCAGCACTATTTTCTTGAAGTCCCTGATGAGCAGTGACCTATCAAGAGACATCTAATCTGTTCTTTACCACTCTTCAGACACAAAATGGTGACAGCGGAATTGAAAAAAACTACAAAACCCCCTCTCCTTTTGCACATAGACAGAGGAGGATGGTAGATGGGCGAGGTCTAATTTGCAGCAACAAGACAAGTTGCTTACTTTCACCAGATTCCTTATGTTAGCTCCCTCTGCTGGTCAACAGTGGGAGATATGACAGGTTATTATTATATTTTTAATATTTTATGACAAGTATATATTTTTTTATATTTCCAAAAATATTTAAAAAAATGTGAAAAAATTATTTAACCTCTAAAAATAATCACATTTAGTGATACATTCCATTTGGAATTTGGAAAATGTTGCCAGGAATGGAGGTGCCAGCCCACCTCACTCCCAAAGTCTCATTTCTGTGGTCCTCATTGATCAGAAGATCCATAGGTGTTTTTCAAATGGACAGTCCTACAGTCTGTAGAGTTACTTCTAGGAATCTGTATAGGGAATTACTTGGGTTTTAGGGTTAATCCCAGTAAGCAAGTCCCAGTGGCCTTCAAAGCGACTATTTTGGCGCCATCACTGGGTAAATATCCCTACTTAACTTTTTCAAATATTGTCAAGTATGGGAAACACCTGTAGATATCAGGCAGGGACCACATTAGGATGACTTTGGAAGCAAGTGCCTTTAACATCTGCTTGAAGTCTCACTTTGAGGATATATTTACATGGTGAGGAGGATACATTGGATTTGAATTTGTATTGGATTGACTTTATGTCCCTGTCACTCTAAGGCACTTTTGACATGTCTCAGACATCTCGTTCATAACTCAACAGGAAGAGCACCGTAGACTTTCTAAAAAGCCTTGAGCAGCGAGAAAACCAGATGGGGAGTGAAGAGCTCGGCAGCACACTTATCCCGGGTCCATCTAGCAATCGATGGGGGTCTGAACACCCAGACCCTGACCAACCAAAACTTTAGACATGTCTATTCTTTTGGTGCAGGAGACCAGTCCAATAGACTTATAATGAAGACTTTTTCCTGCAGTGAGACTGGGAGAGCAACGAGCTAGAAAGAGAAGTGCACAAGCTTTATCTAGCGATCGGTGGCAGTCTGGACACCCAGGCTCCAACAATTCAGGACTTTTGTCATGTCTGTGTGATATATCAAAAGTTTTTAAAAGTGACAGTGACGCTTAAAGAAAATATTCGGTACCTAATACTGGATGTCCCGGTTTCCTTATATTGGGTGTAATTGTATTGTGCTACCAAGAGGAACCATATAGCAGCATCATATGGTGCCACAACCACTATAGAGCATTGGTTGCCAACAGGTCCACAGTTTGGAGACCACTGCACTATAGTATACAGCAGTGTTTCCCAACCTGTGGACCTCCATGTCCTGGCATGACAAGAGTTGTAGTGTTGCATGGTTAGGGAACCATGGTACACAGGATAAACGTTATATTTGTTCACTCCCTGTTTTTAATGTTTTTTTTTCAATACAGTTTTGAGGAGAGTAGTATCACTATATGTCTAGGTATATTTGTCATTCCAGAGTCCAAGAAAGCTGGGTGACCTCTGAGGGAGCTGTAATCGGATATCGAGGTAAGGAATAAATCTAACTAGAAAATGCTAATTTGCTAAACAACTGAATTATAGTTTGTGTTACGCCGAGCGCTCCGGGTCCCCGCTCCTCCCCGGAGCGCTCGCTACACTCTCCCCGCTGCAGCGCTCCGGTCAGATCCACTGACCCGGGGCGCTGCGATTCCGCTTCCAGCCGGGATGCGATTCGCGATGCGGGTAGCGCCCGCTCGCGATGCGCACCCCGGCTCCCGTACCTGACTCGCTCTCCCTCGGTCCTGTCCCGGCGCGCGCGGCCCCGCTCCCTAGGGCGCGCGCGCGCCGGGTCTTTGCGATTTAAAGGGCCACTGCGCCGCTGATTGGCGCAGTGATTCCAATTAGTGTCTTCACCTGTGCACTTCCCTATATCACCTCACTTCCCCTGCACTTCCTTGCCGGATCTTGTTGCCATTGTGCCAGTGAAAGCGTTTCCTTGTGTGTTCCTAGCCTGTGTTCCAGACCTCCTGCCGTTGCCCCTGACTACGATCCTTGCTGCCTGCCCCGACCTTCTGCTACGTCCGACCTTGCTTCTGTCTACTCCCTTGTACCGCGCCTATCTTCAGCAGCCTGAGAGGTGAGCCGTTGCTAGTGGATACGACCTGGTCACTACCGCCGCAGCAAGACCATCCCGCTTTGCGGCGGGCTCTGGTGAAAACCAGTAGTGACTTAGAACCGGTCCACTAGCACGGTCCACGCCAATCCCTCTCTGGCACAGAGGATCCACTACCTGCCAGCCGGCATCGTGACAGTAGATCCGGCCATGGATCCCGCTGAAGTTCCTCTGCCAGTTGTCGCTGACCTCACCACGGTGGTCGCCCAGCAGTCACAACAGATAGCGCAACAAGGCCAACAGCTGTCTCAACTAACCGTTATGCTACAGCAGTTACTACCACAGCTTCAGCAGTCATCTCCTCCGCCAGCTCCTGCACCTCCTCCGCAGCGAGTGGCCGCTCCTGGTCTACGCCTATCCTTGCCGGATAAATTTGATGGGGACTCTAAGTTTTGCCGTGGCTTTCTTTCCCAATGTTCCCTGCATCTGGAGATGATGTCGGACCTGTTTCCCACTGAAAGGTCTAAGGTGGCTTTCGTAGTCAGCCTTCTGTCTGGAAAAGCCCTGTCTTGGGCCACACCGCTCTGGGACCGCAATGACCCCGTCACTGCCTCCGTACACTCCTTCTTCTCGGAAATCCGAAGTGTCTTTGAGGAACCTGCCCGAGCCTCTTCTGCTGAGACTGCCCTGTTGAACCTGGTCCAGGGTAATTCTTCCGTTGGCGAGTATGCCGTACAATTCCGTACTCTTGCTTCAGAATTATCCTGGAACAATGAGGCCCTCTGCGCGACCTTTAAAAAAGGCCTATCCAGCAACATTAAAGATGTTCTGGCCGCACGAGAAATGCCTGCTAATCTTCATGAACTTATTCACCTAGCCACTCGCATTGACATGCGTTTTTCCGAAAGGCGTCAGGAGCTCCGCCAAGATATGGACTCTGTTCGCACGAGGCGTTTCTTCTCCTCGGCTCCTCTCTCCTCTGGTCCCCTGCAATCTGTTCCTGTGCCTCCCGCCGTGGAGGCTATGCAGGTCGACCGGTCTCGCCTGACACCTCAAGAGAGGACACGACGCCGCATGGAGAACCTCTGCCTGTACTGTGCTAGTACCGAACACTTCCTGAGGGATTGTCCTATCCGTCCTCCCCGCCTGGAAAGACGTACGCTGACTCCGCACAAAGGTGAGACAATCCTTGATGTCTACTCTGCTTCTCCACGTCTTACTGTGCCTGTGCGGATGTCTGCCTCTGCCTTCTCCTTCTCTATTGTGGCCTTCTTGGACTCTGGATCTGCAGGAAATTTTATTTTGGCCTCTCTCGTCAACAGGTTCAACATCCCAGTGACCAGTCTCGCCAGACCCCTTTACATCAATTGTGTAAACAATGAAAGATTGGACTGTACCATACGTTTCCGCACGGAGCCCCTTCTAATGAGCATCGGATCTCATCACGAGAGGATTGAACTTTTGGTCCTCCCCAATTGCACCTCGGAAATTCTCCTTGGACTTCCCTGGCTTCAACTTCATTCCCCAACCCTGGATTGGTCCACTGGGGAGATCAAGAGTTGGGGGCCCTCTTGTTCCAAGGACTGTCTAAAACCGGTTCCCAGTAACCCTTGCCGTGACTCTGTGGTTCCTCCAGTAACCGGTCTCCCTAAGGCCTATATGGACTTCGCGGATGTTTTCTGCAAAAAACAAGCGGAGACTCTACCTCCTCACAGGCCTTATGATTGTCCTATCGACCTCCTCCCGGGCACTACTCCACCCCGGGGCAGAATTTATCCTCTCTCTGCCCCAGAGACTCTTGCCATGTCTGAATACGTCCAGGAAAATTTAAAAAAGGGCTTTATCCGTAAATCCTCCTCTCCTGCCGGAGCCGGATTTTTCTTTGTGTCCAAAAAAGATGGCTCCCTACGTCCTTGCATTGACTACCGCGGTCTTAATAAAATCACGGTTAAGAACCGCTACCCCCTACCCCTCATCTCTGAACTCTTTGATCGCCTCCAAGGTGCCCACATCTTTACTAAATTGGACTTAAGAGGCGCCTATAACCTCATCCGCATCAGAGAGGGGGATGAGTGGAAAACAGCATTTAACACCAGAGATGGACACTTTGAGTATCTGGTCATGCCCTTTGGCCTGTGCAACGCCCCTGCTGTCTTCCAAGACTTTGTTAATGAAATTTTTCGTGATCTGTTATACTCCTGTGTTGTTGTATATCTGGATGATATCCTAATTTTTTCGGCCAATCTAGAAGAACACCGCCAGCATGTCCGTATGGTTCTTCAGAGACTTCGTGACAATCAACTCTATGCTAAAATTGAGAAATGTCTGTTTGAATGCCAATCTCTTCCTTTTCTAGGATATTTGGTCTCTGGCCAGGGACTACAAATGGATCCAGACAAACTCTCTGCCGTCTTAGATTGGCCACGCCCCTCCGGACTCCGTGCTATCCAACGCTTTTTGGGGTTCGCCAATTATTACAGGCAATTTATTCCACATTTTTCTACCCTTGTGGCTCCTATCGTGGCTTTAACCAAAAAAAATGCCGATCCCAAGTCCTGGCCTCCTCAAGCGGAAGACGCCTTTAAACGACTCAAGTCTGCCTTTTCTTCGGCTCCCGTGCTCTCCAGACCTGACCCTTCCAAACCCTTCCTACTGGAGGTTGATGCCTCCTCAGTGGGAGCTGGAGCTGTTCTTCTACAGAAAAATTCTTCCGGGCATGCCGTCACTTGTGGTTTTTTTTCTAGGACCTTCTCTCCGGCGGAGAGGAACTACTCCATCGGGGATCGAGAGCTTCTAGCCATTAAATTAGCACTTGAGGAATGGAGGCATCTGCTGGAGGGATCAAGATTTCCAGTTATTATTTACACCGACCACAAGAACCTCTCCTACCTCCAGTCTGCCCAACGGCTGAATCCTCGCCAGGCCCGGTGGTCTCTGTTCTTTGCCCGGTTTAATTTTGAGATTCACTTTCGTCCTGCCGATAAGAACATTAGGGCCGATGCTCTCTCTCGTTCCTCGGATGCCTCAGAAGTTGAACTCTCTCCGCAACACATCATTCCACCTGACTGCCTGATCTCCACTTCTCCTGCCTTCATCAGGCAAACTCCTCCAGGAAAGACCTTTGTTTCTCCACGCCAACGCCTCGGAATCCTCAAATGGGGTCACTCCTCCCATCTCGCAGGTCATGTGGGCATCAAGAAATCTCTGCAACTCATCTCCCGCTTCTATTGGTGGCCGACTCTGGAGACGGATGTTGTGGACTTTGTGCGAGCCTGCACTATCTGTGCCCGGGATAAGACTCCTCGCCAGAAGCCCGCTGGTTTTCTTCATCCCCTGCCTGTCCCCGAACAGCCTTGGTCTCTGATTGGTATGGATTTTATTACTGATTTACCCCCTTCCCGTGGCAACACTGTTATTTGGGTGGTCGTTGATCGATTCTCCAAAATGGCACATTTCATCCCTCTTCCTGGTCTTCCTTCAGCGCCTCAGTTGGCTAAACAATTTTTTGTACACATTTTTCGTCTTCACGGGTTGCCTACGCAGATCGTCTCGGATAGAGGTGTCCAATTCGTGTCTAAATTCTGGAGGGCTCTCTGTAAACAACTCAAGATTAAATTAAATTTTTCTTCTGCATATCATCCCCAGTCCAATGGACAAGTAGAAAGAATTAACCAGGTCTTGGGTGATTATTTGCGACATTTTGTTTCCTCCCGCCAGGATGACTGGGCAGATCTCCTTCCATGGGCCGAATTCTCGTATAACTTCAGAGTCTCTGAATCTTCCTCCAAATCCCCATTTTTCGTGGTGTACGGCCGTCACCCTCTTCCCCCTCTCCCTACCCCCTTGCCCTCTGGTCTACCCGCTGTGGATGAAATTTCTCGTGACCTTTCCATCATATGGAGAGAGACCCAAAATTCTCTCTTACAGGCTTCATCACGCATGAAGAAGTTCGCAGATAAGAAAAGAAGAGCTCCTCCCGTTTTTTCCCCTGGAGACAAGGTATGGCTCTCCGCTAAATATGTCCGCTTCCGTGTCCCTAGCTACAAGTTGGGACCACGCTATCTTGGTCCTTTCAAAGTTTTGTGTCAAATTAATCCTGTCTCTTACAAACTTCTTCTTCCTCCTTCTCTTCGTATCCCTAATGCCTTTCACGTCTCTCTTCTTAAACCACTCATCCTCAACCGTTTTTCTCCCAAATCTGTTCCTCCCACTCCTGTTTCCGGCTCCTCGGACATCTTCTCTGTCAAAGAGATCTTAGCCTCTAAAAAGGTCAGAGGGAAAACTTTTTTTTTAGTGGACTGGGAGGGTTGTGGTCCTGAAGAGAGATCCTGGGAACCTGAGGACAACATCCTAGACAAAAGTCTGCTCCTCAGGTTCTCAGGCTCTAAGAAGAGGGGGAGACCCAAGGGGGGGGGTACTGTTACGCCGAGCGCTCCGGGTCCCCGCTCCTCCCCGGAGCACTCGCTACACTCTCCCCGCTGCAGCGCTCCGGTCAGATCCACTGACCCGGGGCGCTGCGATTCCGCTTCCAGCCGGGATGCGATTCGCGATGCGGGTAGCGCCCGCTCGCGATGCGCACCCCGGCTCCCGTACCTGACTCGCTCTCCCTCGGTCCTGTCCCGGCGCGCGCGGCCCCGCTCCCTAGGGCGCGCGCGCGCCGGGTCTTTGCGATTTAAAGGGCCACTGCGCCGCTGATTGGCGCAGTGATTCCAATTAGTGTCTTCACCTGTGCACTTCCCTATATCACCTCACTTCCCCTGCACTTCCTTGCCGGATCTTGTTGCCATTGTGCCAGTGAAAGCGTTTCCTTGTGTGTTCCTAGCCTGTGTTCCAGACCTCCTGCCGTTGCCCCTGACTACGATCCTTGCTGCCTGCCCCGACCTTCTGCTACGTCCGACCTTGCTTCTGTCTACTCCCTTGTACCGCGCCTATCTTCAGCAGCCTGAGAGGTGAGCCGTTGCTAGTGGATACGACCTGGTCACTACCGCCGCAGCAAGACCATCCCGCTTTGCGGCGGGCTCTGGTGAAAACCAGTAGTGACTTAGAACCGGTCCACTAGCACGGTCCACGCCAATCCCTCTCTGGCACAGAGGATCCACTACCTGCCAGCCGGCATCGTGACAGTTTGTAATATTTTATTTGGAGTCAAATTTGAACCCCGTGAACTTTTTACATTGCGGGATGTATCTGATGAAGAGAATGTTTATTGGATGTGCGGCCATCTGACATTGGCCGGGGCCTCCGGTGGGGGCAAGAACTTGACTGTGATTTTTTTTTTCTTTTTTTGTTTGGCAATGTAAGAAGCTGGCTATTCATGGCCTGGTATTTTAGGGCAATGAAGGAATGTTAGAGAAGAATACGGCTTGATGGTTACATAAACGCAGGTGCTCGCAGGGACTGTCAACACTTCGGATTTACAATTGTAACAATGTAACCTAATCCTCCTCTCGCAGGTGTCTGCTACTTATCGGCCTATCTTGCGAGGAAATAATGTATGTAGTGTTTTGCTGCCTTCAATAAATTCAGAAGAGCTTTTGTATCTCCATAGAGCGAAATACGTGTCCCTCTTCATTCTTGCGTCCCCCTCACCCCATAATGTATTATTACAGAGAACAAGGAGGACCTGTCAGCTCACCTGGTAAGCCTGGTATAGTAAATACTCGTATTGCCCATAAAATAAAAATTCTAAAACATCTCCTCTTAGAACAGTTTCACCATCCCTCTGTTATTCTTCCTGGTAGTGCATTAAAACATCAACAACTGGATGTTACCATTCCTCTTCTCAATGTCGTGTGTCCTTGCACTTTGAAGCACTGTCCAAGGGCTGCCATCAGGAAGACGTCTCCTGATCACAACTCGTCTTCACCGAATCTGCCAGATAAACATTTTAGGATTCTCGCTACAGCAAAATCCTCACCTTTATACAACCCCTCTATATGTATTACACTGCCCCAGATAGTATTAGATCCCTCTGTGGCCCTGTATAGTACTAGGTTCCCTCACATTGCCCCCATACAGCCTAAGGCCCCCTTATATTGCTCCCATAAAGCTCGCCACCAGAGTAGCAGGCCCCCTCACATAACCACCATAAAGTAGCAGGTCAGAAACATTGCCCCCACATTAGGGCCCAAACATTGCCCCCACATTAGGGCCCAAACATTGCCCCCACATTAGGGCCCAAACATTGCCAGCATAGAGTATTAGGCCCCAAACATTGCCCCCTTACATTTCCCCCATAGATTCTTATGCCCCCTTACATTGCCCCCATAGATTCCAATGCCCCCTTACATTGCCCCCATAGATTATTATGCCCCCTTACTTTTCCCCTATAGATTATTATACCCCTTTACATGGCCCCATAGACCATTATGCCTCCTTACATTGCCCCATAGACCATTATTCCCCCTTACATTTCCTCACAGACCATTATGCCCCCTTACATTGCCTCCTTACATTGCCCCATAGATCATTGTGCCCCCTTACATTGCCCCATAGATCATTTTGCCCCCTTACATTGCCCCATAGATCATTTTGCCCTTTACATTGCCCCATAGATCATTTTGCCCCCTTACATTGCCCCATAGATCATTGTGCCCCCTTACATTGCCCCATAGATCATTTTGCCCCCTTAGGGTACATTCACACGAGTGGATCCCACAACATATAATTTATTCATGGAAATCTCTGATCATTCCAGGCTAAGTAGTCCTGTGGGCGGTCCTAATCAGTGATTGACATCTCTCTATATGCACACTTCTACACAGCTGTCAATCCCTGTGTAGGACCGCCTACTTGACTACATAGACCAGAATGATAAGAGATTTACATGAAAAAGTGGAACTTTACCCCAATACTATCTATCAATCTGCTCAGCTCCTTCTGCTCTTTAACACGATGGCTGCAGATTGGACGACATTTACAAAGGGACAGGTTCCGTTTAAGAGTATTTTTTTTCTTTTTACATCAGACCCAGCCTGTAGTCAACTTTTTTTTTTTAAATCCCAGAAATCTTTAAATGAGAACCATGCAATACTTTATTTCACCTGTGGTGGTGCTGCATGGTAATAAAATACTAAGTGCCAGCTTATGACGAAGACCTTGCCAGGTCGAAATGCGTCAAGCACTCTGTCACATTTTTTTTTCCGGCTGGATATATGCTTTTAATATGAAGAAATAAAGGAGATTGGCTTCTGCCATTATTCCATGCTGAAAAACCTCTGGTTGTTTTCTGCAAGTGTCCCCCAAAGTTTACCATTGATTAGCCGGGGGTCCTATCAGTGTTGTGTTCAGTGAGAGGATTGTAGCACAGAGGCTAACCAAGCAGCTGCTAAGAGGAAGGGGTTCAGCGCTAGTTGGGCCCATTGAGTGGCAAACAGGGGGAACAATACCAAGGCTCTTTGGGGGACATTTATCAAAACCTGTCCAGAGGAAAAGTTGCCCAGTTTCCCATTGCAACCAATCAGATCGCTTCTTTAATTTTTAACAAGGCCTCTGCAAAATGAAAGAAGCAATCTGATTGGTTACTATGGGCAACTGGGCAAATTTTCCTCTGCACAGATTTTGATGAATCTCCCCCTTTGTGCCTGGACACGTGCTGGGGGCTCAGTTGGATCAGGGGTACTCCGGAGTAAAATAAAATGTTTTCAAATTAACTGGTGGCAGAAAGCTATACAAGATTTGTAAATTACTTATATTTGAAAATCTTAATCAGCTACGGTATGCTTCAGAGGAAGGTTGTGTAGTTCTTTCCAGTCACACCGCAGTGCTCTAGGTTGACACCTCTGTCTGTGTCAAGAACTGTCCAGAGCAGAAGAGGTTTGCTATGGGGATTTTCTCCAGCTCTGAACAGTTCCTGACTCGAACAGAGGTGTCAGCAGAGAGCACTGTGGTCAGACTGGAAAGAACTACACAACTGTCTCTGTAGTATACAGCAGCTGATAAGTACTGGAAGGATTACGATTTTTACATTGAAGTCATTTACAAATCTGTATAACTTTCTGCCACCAGTTGATTTGAAAAAAATAAAAATAATTATAAAAAAAAAAATTCCTCTAACATACACCTTTGTATATACCATTGTTTCTCCGTTATGTGTATCAATCCATAGTATTTTTGTGGTTTGGATTAAAGCTGTATTCTGCGGCACGTGATAACATTCTTATCTGTTGGGTAGGGAGCACTAATTCTGTCCTTGACAGCAAGAAAATGAGAATCTTTATTGAATACTGTAGACGCTGCGGACCTCTAACCTCGGCTGCGTATGACAACCGCTTCATTATAGGCCCAGCAGCTTGGAGGGATTATTAAAGATGACAGATCCACTTTAATATTCATCTCATCCAGAGTTTCTCACCCTTGCCTTAGAAAAACCATAATATGAGTGACACCTAAATGAGGACATTGAGAACTTTTTCCTTTTTTTTTTTTTTCCGGAGAAAACGGGTTAAAAGTCTGCGTCTCATACAGTAGGATACAGTTCTGAAAGGCGAAAATAAACCGATGCCAGACTCCTGGCTCGCGCCTGCCATTATCTTTCATCAGATACAGCTTCTTCCAGCCACTTTCATCCAGAAAAAATGCAATAATATTCCTCTGGTTTCAGACTGAATGTAATTTTCGTGAAGACGCGGCTTGAGATGTTCGGAGGGTGTTTATCAGTAGACGTGATCGTATCAGCACGGTGGGGGGGACAATACACCCACAGGATGAATGATGGGTCGCACTAGTGCTCAGTATAGGCTTGTTATATAGTCAACTGATCATTCATCAATGTCCATGAGTTATATAGGATTCTGCTATAGATTAATCTTTTGTTTTATTGTGGAACATCTTGTCTGGAATAGAAAGCGCACAAAATATCAGATGGAGACGAAGCGGCAAATACACAAACAGTATTATTCTTAATAAGCTTCATATCGTCTTACTGTTACTTTAAGGGTCTTTTACTAAGTAACATCTCACGTGCCTGACTGCATGAGGATGTATGGGATAGAGACTGTTTAATGGAGTTTACGTATTTCCACTCACAGTCCAAAAATGTCAGTCCAGTTCATCACTGTGTGTATTATCCCTGTACTGTGACATCACTGTGTGCATTATCCCTGTACTGTGACATCACTGTGTATATTATCCCTGTACTAAGACATCACTGTCTATATTATCCCTGTACTGTGACATCACTGTGTATATTATCCCTGTACTATGACATCACTGTGTATATTATCCCTGTACTGTGACATCACTGTGTGCATTATCCCTGTACTGTGACATCACTGTGTATATTATCCCTGTACTATGACATCACTGTCTATATTATCCCTGTACTGTGACATCACTGTGTATATTATCCCTGTACTGTGACATCACTGTGTATATTATCCCTGTACTGTGACATCACTGTGTATATTATCCCTGTACTGTGACATCACTGTGTATATTATCCCTGTACTGTGACATCACTGTGTATATTATCCCTGTACTGTGACATCACTGTGTATATTATCCCTGTACTGTGACATCACTGTGTATATTATCCCTGTACTGTGACATCACTGTGTATATTATCCCTGTACTGTGACATCAATGTGTATATTATCCCTGTACTGTGACATCACTGTGTATATTATCCCTGTACTGTGACACCACTGTGTATATTATCCCTGTACTGTGACACCACTGTGTATATTATCCCTGTACTGTGACACCACTGTGTATATTATCCCTGTACTGTGACATCACTGTGTATATTATCCCTGTACTGTGACATCACTGTGTATATTATCCCTGTACTGTGACATCACTGTGTATATTATCCCTGTACTGTGACATCACTGTGTATATTATCCCTGTGCTGTGACATCACTGTGTATTATCCCTGTACTATGACATCACTGTGTATATTATCCCTGTACTGTGACATCACTGTGTATATTATCCCTGTACTGTGACATCACTGTGTATATTATCCCTGTACTGAGACATCACTGTGTATATTATCCCTGTACTGTGACATCACTGTGTGTATTATCCCTGTACTGTGACATCACTGTGTATATTATCCCTGTACTGTGACATCACTGTGTATATTATCCCTGTACTATGACATCACTGTGTATATTATCCCTGTACTATGACATCACTGTGTATATTATCCCTGTACTGTGACATCACTGTGTGTCTTATCCCTGTACTGTGACATCACTGTGTAATATCCCTGTACTGTGACATCACTGTGTGTTTTATCCCTGTACTGTGACATCACTGTGTATATTATCCCTGTACTGTGAAATCACTGTGTATATTATCCCTGTACTGTGACATCACTGTGTATATTATCCCTGTACTGTGACATCACTGTGTATATTATCCCTGTACTGTGACATCTCTGTGTATATTATCCCTGTACTGTGACATCACTATGTATATTATCCCTGTACTGTGACATCACTGTATATATTATCCCTGTACTGTGACATCATTGTGTGTATTATCCCTGTACTGTGACATCACTGTATATATTATCCCTGTACTGTGACATCACTGTGTATATTATCCCTGTACTGTGACATCACTGTGTGTATTTTCCCTGTACTGTGACATCACTGTGTGTATTATCCCTGTACTGTGACATCACTGTGTGTATTATCCCTGTACTGTGACATCACTGTGTATATTATCCCTGTACTATGACATCACTGTGTATATTATCCCTGTACTTTGACATCACTGTGTATATTATCCCTGTACTGTGACATCACTGTGTATATTATCCCTGTACTATGACATCACTGTGTATATTATCCCTGTACTGTGACATCACTGTGTATATTATCCCTGTACTGTGATATCACTGTGTATATTATCCCTGTACTGTGACATCACTGTGTATATTATCCCTGTACTGTGACATCACTGTGTATATTATCCCTGTACTGTGACATCACTGTGTATATTATCCCTGTACTGTGACATCACTGTGTATATTATCCCTGTACTGTGACATCAGTGTGTATATTATCCCTGTACTGTGACATCACTGTGTATATTATCCCTGTACTGTGACATCACTGTGTATATTATCCCTGTACTATGACATCACTGTGTATATTATCCCTGTACTGTGACATCACTGTGTATATTATCCCTGTACTGTGACATCACTGTGTATATTATCCCTGTACTGTGACATCACTGTGTATATTATCCCTGTACTGTGACATCACTGTGTATTATCCCTGTACTATGACATCCCTGTGTATATTATCCCTGTACTGTGACATCACTGTGTATATTATCCCTATACTGTGACATCACTGTGTATATTATCCCTGTACTGAGACATCACTGTGTATATTATCCCTGTACTGTGACATCACTGTGTGTATTATCCCTGTACTGTGACATCACTGTGTATTATCCCTGTACTGTGACATCACTGTGTATATTATCCCTGTACTGTGACATCACTGTGTATATTATCCCTGTACTGTGACATCACTGTGTATATTATCCCTGTACTATGACATCACTGTGTATATTATCCCTGTACTGTGACATCACTGTGTGTCTTATCCCTGTACTGTGACATCACTGTGTAATATCCCTGTACTGTGACATCACTGTGTATATTATCCCTGTACTGTGACATCACTGTGTGTATTATACCTGTACTGTCATCACTGTATATATTATCGATGTACTGTGACATCACTGTGTGTATTATTCCTGTACTATGACATCACTGTATATATTGTACCTGTACTGTGACATCACTGTGTGTATTATACCTGTACTGTGTCATCACTGTGTGTATTATCCCTGTACTGTGACATCACTGTGTATTATCCCTGTACTATGACATCACTGTGTATATTATCCTTGTACTGGGACATCAATGTGTTAATTATACCTATAAGAACCATGCATTCCCTTCCTCCCTGAATCTGCTGTGCTGGGTCTCTTCATCCAATCACTGCAGTCTGCTCTGTAACCCCCCTCCTATGCAGTCTGATAGAAAAGGAGTGAGCACAGAGCAGTTCTATTCCCACCCTCATCTCCTGGACTTCATACCAACCTGTGCTTCAACTGGGACCAAAATGATGCTGCAGCCGGACAGGATTATGTTCTGGATGGTATGGGGATACCCAGTGGTCTTTTTTTTATATAATACATGATTTCTATAAAAAGAAAATGATATTTTCTTATGAAGTATATAAGAAAGGTTAATGTTTTGCCAAGATGTAGAACATATAAAAAGTTCTTGAATCCGGCAGTTCCCATTTAAGGTTGTTCAGACCACAGTTACCCTTCAGTCTATTATAATTGTGTAGGGTGTATTATTATGTACTTGGCGCATTGTATCCTCATCCCCTGCTCTCCTATAATGTGTGCCATTCATTTTAGCATTTGTTTTTTTCTCTAGCAATCAATAGCATCTTAATATCCACTCGGTACTGATATAGGAAGACTACAGCAAGAGGTGGAAGAATTTACTGCGTAACTAACCTTCCGAAAGGTTACATCTAAACACAGCTCTGCCGTTCAATGACTTCAATACATCATTCCCAGCTGTCCCACATTCAATGTTCTATAGACAAAAGGTCAGGACATCTTGGTGGCCCTTTAATGAGGCAATAAGCAAGCTGCCACTTTGTTGTTTAGTGTGTATGGACTGAAGATATTGATTAAACCGCACGGCTCCCGATCCTCGCTCTATACGCACCATGCTGCCGAATGGGGACCTCAGTCAGTCCCTATTATCCCATACCTATGCTGACATATGGCTCTTATAGCAGATATGGGCTTTCAACGCAGCCTCATAAACCATGAGGTATGTCAATTTTTTCAAAAATTTCAACGCGTATTTTATTTTTCAAACATAGGTTGGCAATCTAATGGTTAATCCAAAATATTCCCTAAATTTAGGCAAAGGGCATTGGAAAAGAAAAATACAGGAGCGTCCATGAAACATTTGTAAAAAGGCGTTAAATAGATACAAGGGTGACGCGTTTCGGGTGAAATGCGTCACCTTTGTATCCGTGTTCCTCATCTGGATTCATGCATGATTTTATCAATACAGAAATAAAGTGAAGGTTTCAACTGCAAGTCTTTGTACCGGACCAGTGTTACCCAAACCAGGGCGCCTCCAGCCGTTACAAAACTACACCTCCCAGCATGCCCAGTCAGCCGCATACAGAAATACAGGAATGTGTGAGGGCTCATTTTTTGCGCCGTGATCTTTAGTTTCTACCAGGACCATTTTTGTTTTGATAATATCTTTTGATCATGTTTTATACATGTTTTTCTAGTATATGTAGCAAACAAAAATATGCCTGAAATTTTGAATTTTTTTTACACTTGCGCCTTTAATTAACATTATATTTAAATAGTTCTGACATCAACGCATGTGGTGATAACACACGTTTCTTTCTTTTTTTTTTTTTTTACATTATTTTATTTGAAAAATGGGAGAAGGGGGTGATTCCAACTTTTATTAAGGAAGGGGTTAATGCACATTTATAACTTTTTTTAATATTTATTTTTTTACACTTTTTTTTTAAGTCCCCATTAGAGACTATAACAAGCAATCTTTAGATTACATACTTTGATCAATGTTTCTCCATAGAAAAGCATTGATCAGTGTTTTCAGAGCTCCATTACTCCATGGCTGGCTGCATCATTGGAGCACTGATCGGACGCTGCGATTAGCCCGCTTAGCTAGCCGGGAATGGGATTTACCGCATTTAGATGCTGCAATCAACTTTTGTCATTGTGTCTAAAGGGTTATTGCCAGACATTGGGCCGATCGGCAATGTTGCTAATAGCAACCGGGAGCCACTGGTTATGACGTGCGATCAGCTGCTGAGCATGGCTCATACATTGGGTGTCCGCAGAGGATGTAAATATACGTCTATTTGCGGGAAAAAGTTAAGTACCCATAATTTATCAATAACAAGCAACGTTTCTGAGCCTAAAGATTGAATTAGGACTAAAAGGTCATTAGTGAATTCTGAGGTCCAATCCTTCCGTTGCCAATATGGTCTAATATGTTATTTGAGAATCAACCTTTAATAGATCCTTGAAGGACATTGTTGGCCCCCAAGTCACCTACAAATGGCAAGTTAGGCTTCACATGTCCGGTGTCCAGCTCAGTAAACCGGGCCTCAAATTAGTTGGCATCAGTTGTTTGGGATCCAACATTCATAAATTGTGCATGCTGGACAGGGAAACGCAGTAAGATGTGTTCCCTTGTTCGGCGCTCGTGTGGCATGTTCCACCGCCCCGTGTCCAATATGAAACGCAAGATAAATATAAATAGTCCCATTCAAATGGGATCAATTCTCCAATCAGTTTCCCCCCCCCCCCCCCCCCCCCGATGCTTTTTCTACAGTTCTGGAGGGAAATGCTGCCAGACGACAGATATATGTAAAGGGGGCCTTTTTGTGTCAAACTCTGGCCCTTTAGAGGATCCTCTGATATTCTGGTAAGTAAAACTAACCATGCATAGTGAAGAGCTGTCCCCACACACACACATGCTCTTTTCAATTTCATTGTTTTATGTTTTTTCAGTGGTGGAGAGGAGGGTACTCAGTCACTGTGAGACACATCTATAGGGGGAGAGAGGGTAGGCCGTATACATTAGATAATCAGCTGGTTCCAATAAAATTTGCAGGTTTTGCAGACGATAACCTAATGTATACAGTTACCTATACATTTTCTTACTGCACTTGGCTCAATCAGTAGGCCCAGGTATTGGAGGGAATCATCTCTTTCTGCTAGGCTGGACAGAAAACATCAGTGATAGTTTCCTTTGCCTTGCCCTTTAAAGTGTCCCTGTCATTAGAAAAAAAAAATGGAAAGAGATGCAGGGAAAAAAAAAAACGGAATGATAGCGCAATCCACTCAGATGTTGGTTTGAATAATCATCTTCTTTATTAAAGCCAAATCACAACGTGTTTGCAGGCTTACACATGCCTCTTCCTCAGGTAAAAACAGGCTTACATACATGCAGAGTAAAAGTGTCTGTTTAAAAGGGTTCTCTTGGTGCCAAAAATCGCAGGGGGCGTGGCCTCGCATTTTTTTTGCACCAAGAGAATCCTTTTAAATAGACCCTTTTACTCTGTATGTATGTAAGCCTTTTTTTTTTTACCTGAGGAAGAGGCATGTGTAGGCCTCGAAACGTGTTGTGATTTGGCTTTAATAAAGAAGATGATTAGTAGGGAGAAGTGCGCGACTGTAAGCTTCACTCCCCGGCTCACCTCCTTTTTCATCTCACTGCATCTCCTGCAGTGAGACAGAGATCACAGTAAACCGGACAGCCATGTTTATTTAGAAATCGGAGGGGATCTGAACCCTTAGACCCTGACAGATAATGTGATAATGTCCCTGAGACACGTCAACAATTTTTTTGCATGACAGGACCCCTTTAAATGGTATTGGTGGAACTCAGTCCCGCTTGATAAGGCCCTATCCAGGCCTGTTGCACTCACGTAGTAGAAGTTATTCTGGACATTCCCTCCCGCAATGGTTCCAATGAGATCTGAATAAAGAAATTCTACCCCTATTTTTACACGTTTTCTTCGGGCTCTATATGATCCACTTAGTCTGTCACCTCATTTGGCTTACCCACAAGCCAGTCCTGCAGTCGGATCAGTTTTCGTCGTGTCCCTCGGCTGCGTGACCCACATCTCGTCCTTTAATTACCATACATTTAGTGAGTTCCATTGGCAAAGATTGATGCAATCTGATCTTACGTCTTCTGATCAGATATATCCCCAGGCGGCTAAGGCTTATATTTCCGAATTCTTTCCGCAGTCGGATGCGACGTACCTGACACTGATACACAAGCTGTCTCTAGAATAGTAATGTGGATCCTACTACAGACATGGCTGCTGTATACGTCACAATCAGGCACGGTATCTAGCTCTGAAGGATTTAGTAAAGGACACCAGTAACTGCAAGCCACTACAAGCGTCTATGTCTCCCAGACTGCGCTACCTTCTAGAATATCAAGAGTCATTGATACCATAGGTGGATGTAATCGCCTTGGAATCCCACCTAAACATTTTATTTCTATGGTATTTCCAGACCATGTTCAAGACCATAGTCTAATCCAGTGGTCTCAAACTGTGGCCCTCCAGATGTTGCAAAACTTCAACTCCCAGCATGCCCGGACAGCCAACGGCTGTCCGGGCATGCTGGGAGTTGAAGTTTTGCAACATCTGGAGGGCCACAGTTTGAGACCACTGGTCTAATTGGTCTGCTGGTACCTTATAAATGGGTACTTTAAGAATCGAAAACTTTCTATATGTTGTACATCTTGGCAAAACATTAAAGGGGTACCCCCGTGGAAATCTTTTTTTTCTTAAATGGGCACTGTCATGAACTTTTTTTTTATATATATATATATATATGTTGCAGTACTGATGTACTACAACATATTTCTAATATACTTTAATTCTTTTTTTTTTGTAATTAAAATACTTTATTTTAATGTTGAAATCTGGCCATTAGGGGTCTCCCTCCTAGTGGCCAGCTGCAGCCTGCTGTGAAGTCTGCACTCTCTCCCTGCCTGTCAATCAGACAGGTGGGAGCGAGCGCTATGAACTATGAGGATGGGCACAGGCTCCCGGTGTGAGGTAGAATTTCACCCTCCACTTTAGCCTTTTGTGGGCTTGTGGGCTGTGGGGGGCGGATGGAGTGGGTGTGCATGTCAGGGTTTGGGGAGCGGGATTTGCGGCAGGGTGCCTCCAGTTGTTTCCCCACTACAACTCCCAGCATACCCTGACAGCCAATAGATATCAGGGCAAGCTGGGAGTTGTAGTGGTGAAACAGTTGGAGGCACCCTGTATAGATAAACTACGGGCAGAAATCGTCCCCCCCAGCAGGCATCAGTGACGTTGTGCCTGCTGGGGAAGTCTGCCTGGTAAGTGAGCACACTACCAGGCAGACAAAAGGCATATTTAATATAGTAGTAAAAAAAAATTTTAAGGCAGGGAGGGGGTTAGGGATAGATGGGCAATAGGTAGGGACAGAAAAAAGTAAATAAAATAAGAAGATGGTGGGAGCTACTCTTTAAATCAACTGTTGCCAGAAAGTTAAACAGATTTGTAAATTACTTCTATTAAAAAATCTTAATCCTTCCAGTACTTTTTAGGGGCTATATACTACAGAAGAAATGCTTTTCTTTTTGGATTTCTCTGATGTCACGACCACAGTGCTCTCTGCTGACCTCTGTTGTCCATTTTTGGAACTGTCCAGAGCTGGAGAAAATTCCCATAGCAAACATATGCTGCTCTGGACAGTTCCTAAAATGGACAGCAGAGGTCAGCAGAGAGCACTGTGGCAGTGACATCAGAGAAATCCAAAAAGAAAAGCATTTTCTCTGTAGTATTCAGCCCATAAAATGTATTGGAAGGATAAAGATTTTTTTAATAGAAGTAATTTACAAATCTGTTTAAATTTCTGGCACCAGTTGATTAAAAAAAAAAAAAAAGTTTTCCACGGGAGTACCCCTTTAACCTTTCTAATATACTTCATAAAAAATGTGTTATCTGCTTTTTATAGAAATCACGGCTTATAATAAAAGACTACTAGGGGTCTCTGTACCATCCAGAACATTATCCTGTCTGGGTGCAGCATCATCTTTCTCCCAGCTGAAGTACAGACAGAGACAAAGTCCATGAAGTGAGGGCGGAACTAGTGTTCCCCTGTGCTCACTCCTGTCCTGTCTATCAGACTCTTTCAGTCTGAAAACAGAGAGGAGGGGGTTACAGAGCAGCCTGTATTGATTAGATGAAAAGACACAGCACAACACAGCAGACTCAGGGAGGAAGCGAATACACGGTGACTGAGGGCAGGCTCAGTGCTTGCCTCGGAAACATCCATTCAGTGGATGTCTGAACGAGTGAGCAGCAGAACAGAGGGATATGTGAGCAAAATAGAGAAGCCAGACACAAAACAAAAAAAGACATGAAAAGCATCTGCATGACCTAGTGATTAACATATATAAGCATGATATATTTCTGTGTTATATGACAGGTATGCTTTAAAGGGGTACTCCCCTGGAAAACATTTCTTTTTTTTTTTTCTACATTGACTGGTGCCAGAAAGTTAAATAGATTCGTAAATTACTTCTATTTAAAAATCTTAATCCTTCCAGTACTTATCAGCTGCTGTATTCTCCACTGGAAGTTTTTTTTTTTTTTTTTTCCTCCAGAGCAGGAACTTTGGACAGTTGTTAAAATGGACAGAGGTGTCAGCAGAGAGCACTGTGGTCAGACAGAAAAGAAATAAAAAAAGAAAATAACTTCTTCTGTAGTATACAGCAGCTTTTAAGTACTGGAAGGATTAAGATTTTTAAATAGAAGTAATTAACAAATCTGTTTAACTTTCTGACACCAGTTGATTTAAAAAAAAAAAATTCCCATGGAGTACCCCTTTAATGGGTTACAACCATATCATAACAATACAAAGAACACAACCTGCTGTCAGTAAAGCATCGGGGTTAAAATCAGCGCTCACAGGAGTCCAAACAATTGTAACAAATCTGAATGTTCAACCAGTTCCAAAGCTTGTAAATACTTCCTGGGAACAGAAGATAAGCCCCATCATTTTTGGTTCGGGCACGTGGTATTTGATAGCAGGAATGAGACAAGGCTAGCTTTGTTATTGAACGAATTAGTAAAAGCTACTAAAATGTGCCTGATATTTTATCAAGTCTCATCTGGGAAATGAATAGGAGCGTGACATAAAGCACACACAAGAATTAGTTTTTCTTATACAAGATAAACATGGTTTTAATATCATAGCTAGTAGAAGAGGCACCTGTACGAGGCATGGCCATTTTACCCAGGTCAGTGTACAATGCAATTAAAAAATGTCTTCAGACCATTTCATTTTTTTCCCATTTTATGTTGAGGCCTATTCTAAAAAAAAAAAAAAAAAAAATCAAGTGGTTCCCTATCATTCTGTACTCAATACCCCATAATGACAAAATCAAAATCCAAATTTTTGAATTTTTTTTAGGAAATTTATTAAATAGGAAAAAATTTAATTTCTCATGGACATAAGTATTAAAAAGATTTCTCTGTAGCAAACCCTCAGAAGTAGCAGCCGCATAGTGGACATTATAGAACAATAATGACCAGTCTAAGCTGTGAATCCAGTGAGTGACATGTGTGACATGTTGGGCACCAAAAGCTAGGGGCCAGAGAATGGAACACCATTTCCAGTGGCATCAGAGGAGTCGTGTGAGTTAAAGTTTATTATTTTTGTTCTGAAAGCCCAGATATATAAGATAAAGATTTTTTTTTTTGCTGGAGTTCTCCTTTAATATGCTGATGTATGTGCAATGCTTTCTCTTGCCCACTTTGATGATGACTTTGCCCCTTTGATATATATTTATCCCCTCTTTCTTAGCAGGTCTGAGAAGGGGGCAGAGTTAACAGCTGAAGGGGGCAGGGTTATTAGCCAAAAGTGTGTGTGTGTGTGTGTGGGGGGGGCGTTCGGGGTGGTGTGGGTTATCGCCAGAGCCGAGAATGCATTGCACAGCAGCAGCCGCTTCCAGTGCATGTAACAAGAAATGGCCATACTAGCAACAAGATCTGAACGGCTGCACTGATTTCCACCCAGTAAGAAGCATTAGAAACAGGGCGACCAAATAATCTACCTGTATATTAAAAGGTACTCCACCCCTAGACATCTTATCCCCTATCCAAAGGATAGGGGATAAGATGTCTGATCACGGGGGTCGCTGGGGACCCCCGTGATGTCGGCTGCGGCACCCCAGAACTTCGCTCCGTGCTGGATGACGTCACGCTGTTGACGTCACGCTGTTGACGTCACAGCAACGTCCCCTCAATGCAAGTCTATGGGAGGGGGCGTGACCCAGTCACGTCCCCTCCCATAGACTTGCATTGAGGGGGCGTGGCCGTGACGTCAACAGCGTGGCGTGGCCGTGATGTCATGAGCCTCTGGCGCTGCACCTGATGCTCTAAACGAACGCCAAGTGCAACAGGGAGATCGCAGGGGTCCCCAGCGGCGGGACCACCGCGATCAGACATCTTACCACCTATACTTTGGATAGTACCCCTTTAAGCATCAACTCTTGACGTCACGGCCACGCCACCTCAATGCAAGTCTATGGGAGGGGGCGTGATGGCCGTCACGCCCCCTCCTATAGACTTGCATTGAGGGGACGTTGCCCTGACGTCAAGAACGGGGCACGGGCGTGACTTCACGAGCTGCCGGCGCTGCACCCGGCGCTCTAAACGAATGCCCAGTGACCCCAGCGGCAGGACCCCCGCGATCAGACATCTTATCACCTATCCTTTGGATAGGGAATAAGATGTTTATGGGAGGAGTACCCCTTTAAGGTGAGTGTGTGTAACCCTGCTGTTAGCTTCTCTGTAAATGCCAAACACAATGCCCCATATGCCTTACCAAATGGTGGTCACATGGTCACATCAAATGCAGTCATTGACGTCGGTGCCAATGTCGGTTACTTAAAAATGGTGGAACATCCATGGCCTAATGGTTCTTTGCTAGTTTTTAATTGTATCCACGTCCTAAGGATACAGATCAGATGCAACAGAATGGAACGTCCGCCTCCACCAAATACATGAGACAACATGTAAAAGTCCCAAGTGCCCTGTGCTTACAAATCAATGCAGGTGTCAGTATAAAGAAATCAGATTTTTCTCACTATTTAATAATTATGAAACAAAATTGAAACCCAAAATTACAGCCACAGCTTGATGTGATGTTACATGTGCGGGGTACAAAAACATAGCTAAAGAATGAAACGTGCAGAGGAAGATTTATACGTTACATGAACATTACCTATAATTCAACAAGTCAATGACGGGGAGAAATAAATCAGTTTGCTGCCCTCTGGCACGATGTCACCGCATGCGCTGCTGTATGCTTCACACTGACGGAATTCTTCACACATTATCCTCTTCACTACTACATTTCAATACACTAGAAATGTCTCCTTAGAAATGATCCACTGATCACCATGTATGTTCTACCCTCGGAGATCAGCTGCCATTGCTGAGAGAAGCGGCATACCCGGCCTATAGTCTCTTATGGCAGACGCTGCAATGGGAACAAAGGAATTATTGCCCATTTAGTTGATTTGGCAGCTATATAAGACTTCAAAGGGCCAGGACCAGCATCTCCAAACATTAAGATTCATAAGAATATGACGTACAAGAGGGGGCACACACACATTAACTAGACGTATTTCAGACTAAAAAGGGGAACCCATCTATTAATTTTATTATCAATTAGGGTCCATTTAAAGGAAAGCTGTCACATGTTCACTCCCACTCTAACCACAGGTACTGACGGATAGTGTGGGGGACACTGATTCATATAATCCCTACCTAAGGGTGCTTTCACACCACGTTTTGTACTTACAGTTCCCGAATACGGCTGGGAGGAGGGGCTTAATTGTGGGGCGCCCGCACTCAGCCGTATTCGGGAACCGTATTTAATGCATGTCTATGAGCCGACGTGGTCAACCGTGTTTTTGCCTATGGTCGGGAAACCGCGTACGGCCGAAAACGCAGCCGGACGGAGGCTGCGGTTCACTCCGGTCAGCTCATAGACATGCATTAAATACGGTTCCCGAATACGGCTGAGTGCGGGCGCCGCGATTAAGCCCCGCCCCCTTCTCCCAGCCGTATTCAGGAACCGTAAGTACAAAACGTGGTGTGAAAGCACCCTTACCCGGATCCATCAGTCCGTTCGCCCGCAATCTTAGTTTTTCTATATATGCAAATGTGGCTGTACCTGGCACGGTTGGGGTTTTCAGGAGCCTAGTGGCACTGTGACGTCAGCGCTGCCCGTCCGCAGCACCGCCTGATTATGAATATTCATTCCCCCTCCCTCCAGCTCTCCCTCTCCCTGCCGATCCTAACTGGTCTTCAATGCACATGTGCAGCTTCCTGACACGCGCAGTGAAGACCAGTTAGGAGCGGCAGGGAGAGGGAGAAGGAAAGCCGGAGGGAAGGGGGATGAATATTCATAATCAGGCGGTGCTGCGGATGGGCAGCGCTGACGTCACAGTGCCACTTGGCCCCTGAAAACCCCAACCTTGCCAGGTACAGCCACATTTGCATATATAGAAAAACTAAGATTGCGGGCGAACGGACTGATGGATCCGGGTAAGGTAGGGATTATATGAATCAATGTCCCCCGCAGTATCCGTCAGTACCTGTGGTAAATGTGGGAGTGAACATGTGACAGTTTTCCTCTAAAGAAATGATAGACTGCCCTAGGGGCATATGAAAAGGGTTTGTGAAGATGTCGCAGGTTATGCTGATGGCTCTCCGCTGCTCCATTGCCATACCATTAATAAACTAATAAGATGTCATTGCAGCACTCTAACACCTCCATCTATATCTCCTAACTTGACCTTCAAGCAAAAACATGTAACACTGGGGCCCCCTAAATGGTACTGAGACTGAGACTGGAACAGGTCACTCCTGGTCACCTCTACCTCTGTTATGAAGTCCCTGGGGGAAGTGCCCTGGTGACTCACCTGACACTGTAAATGGGACTGTTGCAGCCAATCAACGACCTTAGGGGTCACATGCACTTGTAGCACTTGAACACAGCGCAGGATCGGGGGACTCCACGGCAATAGCGATGCTGGACTAGGAACAACAAGATGGGGAGCAGTATCTTTTAACTCTTTCTTACTCCCTGACCTCTGGCATTTTTTCCCCCAATCCTAGAAAACCCCTTTAAATGGTAGATGGACCCTTAAAGGGGTACTCTGATAGAAAACAATTATTATTTTTATTTTTTTTAAATCAACTGGTGCCGGAAAGTTATACAGATTAGTAAATTACTTCTATTTAAAAATCGAATTCCTTCCAGTACTTATCAGCTGCTGTATACTACAGAGGAAGTTTAGTTATCCTTTTGTGTCTGACCACAGTGCTCTCTGCTGACACCTCTGTCCATGTCAGGAACAATCGAGAGCAGGATAGGTTTGCTATGGGGACTTGCTCCTACTCCGGACAGTTCCTGGCATGGACAGAGGTGTCAGCAGAGAGCACTGTGGTGAGACAGAAAAGAACTGTACAACTTCCTCTGTAGCATACAGCAGCTGATAAGTACTGGAAGAATTAAGATTTTTTTTTTTATAGAAGTAATTTACAAATCTGTTTAACTTTCTGGAGCCAGTTGATATGAAAAAAAAAAATTTCCACTGGAGTACCCCTTTAAAGCTGACAATATCAGTGGACAATTGCAATCTATCGCTTTTCGCTGCATTTTATGAGAAATGTAATAGTCACAGTAACAAATAACATTACCTGTATGAATATAACAAGGTCAAGGTTGAAAGTTCACAGACACTTTGCACCAACAAAAGAGAATACCATCAGCTATACCGATGAAAGATGTGGACAACCAAGATAGCGGTAAATGGTTAGTTTGTCATCAGGTCATTGACAGAATTTGGGAGGGGGTAAGGGGATCAGGTTCGGAAAAGCTGAAGAAGACTAAAGAGCGTTAGAAAATAGTTTACCATGAGGACCTGTAAAATCTGACATTTCCTTTCATCTCAGTAAATTATTATTAAGTGACTCAATGTGAGCATTTAGCATTGGAAAGTATGTGTAGGATATTAAGCGTATTGACATCTTAACCAGTAAGACCAGTAAGTAAAAGCTTTACAAACAGTATTGCTTCCAATGGATACATATGTGTGCACTGAAACATCTTATAGCTCAGTGGTCTTCAACCTGCAGACCTCCAGAGGTTGCAAAACTACAACTCCCAGCATGCCCGGACAGCCGTTGGCTGTCCGGGCATGCTGGGAGTTGTAGTTTTGCAACCTCTGGAGGTCCGCAGGTTGGAGACCACTGTTATAGATGCTTTAAAATGTCTGTGGTTAGTCTTGTACCCATATGAACTTACCAGTAAGTTAAAGGGGTACTCCACTGGGAAACATTTTCTTTTAAATCAACTGCTGTCAGAAAGCTAAACAGATTTGGAAATGACTTCTATTAAAAAAAATCTTAACCCTTCCAGTACTTATCAGCTGTTGTATACTAAAGAGGAAGTTCTTTTCTTTTTGAATTTCCTTTCTGTCTGACTACAGTGCTCTCTCCTGACACCTCTGTCCATGTCAGGAACTGTCCAAAGTGGGAGCAAATCCCCATAGAAAACCTCTCCTGCTCCGGACAGTTCCTGAAATGGACAGAAGTGTCAGCAGAGAGCACTGTGGTCAGGCAGAAAGGAAATTCAAAAAGAAAAGAACTTCCGCTGGAGCATTCAGCAGCTGATAAGTACTGGAAGGATTAAGTTTTTTTTTAATAGAAGTAATTTACAAATCTGTTTAACTTTCTGACACCAGTTTAAAAGAAAATGTTTTCCAGTGGAGTACCCCTTTAAATGGAGCACCCCTGATAGCCTCCTTGCAAAGTCGTAGATGAGAAAGTGGGACTTTGCATCAACAAAACTGCTTGTACCTGCCATCCCCCATAATGCCACATTATATCCCATCTAAACACCCATCTATCATTCTTGCACCAGCCTTAGACCATGCTAAATTTCTGTCCAAATAATCCACCTCTCTCCATTTTTCCACCATCTCTCTTCTCTGTCGGTCATTTTATTGGTTACCCATTACAAAGTGAATGCATTTCAAAATACTGACAATGAAATTCAAAACAGTCCATGTTCTGTCCCCTCTACAACTCCCGATACCTGCTCATACATATTTCCTATAAAACTCACATAAGAACTGTGGATTTATGGAACGGTCTACCTCAGGAACTGGTCACAGCAGGAACAGTTGAGGGCTTCAAAACAGGGTTAGATGCATTTCTAGAACAAAATAACATTAAAGGGGTATTCCAGGAGTTTTTTCTTATTTGACTATGCTATAGGGGCTGTAAAGTTAGTGTAGTTCATAATATAGTGTCTGTATCTGTGTGTGACGTTGAGCTCACAATTCTCATGTGATTTTCACCCCAATATTTATTTTTAACAGCATTCAAAATTACTCATGTCTCTGGATTTCCCAGGTTGCAATGCGTTGAGACATTACATCACTAGTCAGTTGTGTAATGGCAGCCTGTCTGCTTCAATGGGTGGAGCACCCACTGGGTGGGAGAGATTGTTTTGAAACAGCTGGAGGCACCCTGGTTTGAAAACACTGGCTTTTAAATCGATGCAGCTCATTTGTGCTGCAATGGGTGGGGTGGCTGATGTGTGGAAGGGAGAAATGTAACTTCACACTTACAAACAAGGAACTATGGGATGTGTAGTTTAAGAGACCAAACTCCAACAAGAAATTCCCAGTTCACAAAAGGATAGCCTGGCAGGTATGTACTAAAATCACCTTATGGTGGAGAACCCCTTTAATGCATATGCAGTGATATAGAATCCCCTCCTCTTCATCCACCCATACTCATCCCCTAACCTCCTTGGTTGAACTTTTTTCAACCGTACTTACTGACCTTCTTCTCTGCTCCTCCCATCATCATGTCTAAGACTTCTACTGTGTATTCCCCCTATTCTGGAATTTACTATCCCAACACATTCAGACTAAAGTATCTCCTCCATCAAAATTTTTAAAGCATCTGGAGATCATCTCTCCTGACACTTGCCACTGATATTGGTGCCTTGCTTCAACTCGGCAGTAGAGGCTGAAGTTCTTTGCAAAAATTTGACAAAGTGCTCTTCTGTCCCTCAAGTCAATCTTTCAACCACAGCTACTTCTGTCTGCAGATGTTTTGCTGGTCTTTGCTTGCTAAGATGTGGTCAAGGAAACAACAGATCTTGACTCACTCTTCAACTCAGCAACTCAGGTCAGAAGGGCGTAATAGGCGCTTACCAACAACTGTTCTCCTTCAGAACTAGAACACCAATTTTATACATAAATAGTAAACTTTATTGAGAATATCATTTAATAAAAACAATTAAAAGGGACAGTATAGCCAGACAAAAAAGGAGTTGGTAAGGCAGGTAGTATATTGTGGGTTAGTATAAATGCAAAAATGCAACACATGACATAGTTATTCTTAACTACAAAGTAGGGCCACCAGTATAACAATAATTATAAGTTACACATAGCAGTCATGTAAAAGATTGCACCAAAAAACAAAGCTAACCTAAATAAGGAGGTCACTGCATACATGGCCTCCAGCGAGTGGTCAGGAGAAAGGGGAAAGGCAAGTAATGGTGTGCAATTAGAGCACAGAATATCAGCATTACCATGAGGCTTCCCCACTCACAAAGCACAGGCTGGGAGACATAGACAGTGTACCTACCTACATAACACTAGTACCCCAACGTCGTTTCGCCGTTTGGCTTCCTCAGGGAGTACTCCCTGAGGAAGCCAAACGGCGAAACGACGTTGGGGTACTAGTGTTGTGTAGGTAGGTACACTGTCTATGTCTCCCAGCCTGTGCTTTGTGAGTGGGGAAGCCTCATGGTAATGCTGATATTCTGTGCTCTAATTGCACACCATTACTTGCCTTTCCCCTTTCTCCTGACCACTCGCTGGAGGCCATGTATGCAGTGACCTCCTTATTTAGGTTAGCTTTGTTTTTTGGTGCAATCTTTTACATGACTGCTATGTGTAACTTATAATTATTGTTATACTGGTGGCCCTACTTTGTAGTTAAGAATAACTATGTCATGTGTTGCATTTTTGCATTTATACTAACCCACAATATACTACCTGCCTTACCAACTCCTTTTTTGTCTGGCTATACTGTCCCTTTTAATTGTTTTTATTAAATGATATTCTCAATAAAGTTTACTATTTATGTATAAAATTGGTGTTCTAGTGTGTATATAGGATTTATTGTTAGTCATCAACACACTCGACTTTAAATATATTAGTATTATTTTGCCCTTTCTTTGGATTTATCCTTCAGAACTAGGTCAAGTGCCTAAAACAAATACACATATTTTTAGAACAGCCTAAATTCTAAAGTAGTTTATCATCAGCGGTGTAAGCTACGGGACTGAGAAAAAAGTGGGTATTACTGGTGATGGTGGTAGTGATGGAGATGGTAGTGATGGTAGTGATGGAGGTGGTGGTGGTAGTGATGGAGGTGGAGGTGGTAGTGATGGAGGTGGAGGTGGTAGTGATGGAGGTGGAGGTGGTAGTGATGGAGGTGGTGGTGGTAGTGATGGAGGTGTGGGTGGGGGTGGTAGTGATGGAGGTGTTGGTGGTAGTGATAGAGGTGGAGGTGGTAGTGATGGAGATGGTGGTGGTAGTGATGGAGGTGGTAGTGATGGAGGTGGTGGTGGTAGTGATGGAGGTGGTAGTGATGGAGGTGGTGGTGGTAGTGATGGAGGTGGTAGTGATGGAGATGGTGGTAGTGATGGAGGTGGTAGTGATGGAGGTGGTAGTGATGGAGGTGGTGGTGGTGGAGGTGGTAGTGATGGAGGTGGTGGTGGTAGTGATGGAGGTGGTGGTGGTAGTGATGGAGGTGGTGGAGGTGGTAGTGATGGAGGTGGTAGTGATGGAGGTGGAAGTGATGGAGGTGGTGGTGGTAGTGATGGAGGTGGTAGGGATGGAGGTGGTGGTGGTAGTGATGGAGGTGGAAGTGATGGAGGTGGTGGTGGTAGTGATGGAGGCGGTGGTGGTAGTGATGGAGGTGGAAGTGATGAAGGTGGTGGTGGTAGTGATGGAGGTGGTGGTGGTAGTGATGGAGGTGGTAGTGATTGAGGTGGTGGTGGTAGTGATGGAGGTGGCAGTGATGGAGGTGGTGGTGGTAGTGATGGAGGTGGTAGTGATGGAGATGGTGGTGGTAGTGATGGAGGTGGTAGTGATGGATGTGGTGGTGGTAGTGATGGAGGTGTGGGTGGGGGTGGTAGTGATGGAGGTGTTGGTGGTAGTGATGGAGGTGGAGGTGGTAGTGATGGAGGTGGAGGTGGTAGTGATGGAGATGGTGGTGGTAGTGATGGAGGTGGTAGTGATGGAGGTGGAGGTGGTAGTGATGGAGGTGGTAGTGATGGAGGTGGTAGTGATGGAGATGGTGGTAGTCATGGAGGTGGTAGTGATGGAGGTGGTGGTGGTAGTGATGGAGGTGGTGGTGGTGGAGGTGGTAGTGATGGAGGTGGTGGTGGTAGTGATTAGTGTTGAGCGGCATAGGCCATATTCGAATTCGCGAATATTCGCGAATATATGGACGAATATTCGTCATATTCGCGAATATTCGCATATTCGTAATAGTCTCGTTTTATTTTCGCATATGCGAATATTCGCACATGCAAAAATTAACATATGCGAAAATTTGTATATACAAAAATTAACATATGCGAAAATTCGTATATACGAAAATTAGCAAATGCAAATTTTCGCATATGCGAACATTCGCACACCAGTCTCACACAGTAGTATTAGAGCCTTCTTACACCACATAAGCTGGAAGCAGAGAGGGATGATCACTGTGATGTGTACTGTGAAAAAAAATAAAATAAATACGAATATTCGTAATTACGAATATATATAGCGCTATATTCGCGAATATTCGCGAATATGCGATATTCGCGAATAAAATTCGAATTGCGAATATTCGCGAGCAACACTAGTAGTGATGGAGGTGGTGGAGGTGGTAGTGATGGAGGTGGAAGTGATGGATGTGGAAGTGATGGAGGTGGTGGTGGTAGTGATGGAGGTGGAGGTGGTAGTGATGGAGGTGGAGGTGGTAGTGATGGAGATGGTGGTGGTAGTGATGGAGGTGGTAGTGATGGAGGTGGAGGTGGTAGTGATGGAGGTGGTAGTGATGGAGGTGGTAGTGATGGAGATGGTGGTAGTCATGGAGGTGGTAGTGATGGAGGTGGTGGTGGTAGTGATGGAGGTGGTGGTGGTGGAGGTGGTAGTGATGGAGGTGGTGGTGGTAGTGATGGAGGTGGTAGTGATGGATGTGGAAGTGATGGAGGTGGTGGTGGTAGTGATGGAGGTGGTAGGGATGGAGGTGGTGGTGGTAGTGATGGAGGTGGTGGTGGTAGTGATGGAGGTGGAAGTGATGGAGGTGGTGGTGGTAGTGATGGAGGTGGAAGTGATGGAGGTGGTGGTGGTAGGGATGGAGGTGGTGGTGGTAGTGATGGAGGTGGAAGTGATGGAGGTGGTGGTGGTAGTGATGGAGGTGGTGGTGGTAGTGATGGAGGTGGTAGTGATGGAGGTGGTGGTGGTAGTGATGGAGGTGGTGGTGGTAGTGATGGAGGTGGTAGTGGTGGTAGAGGTGGTGGTGGTGGAGGTGGGGGTGGTAGTGATGGAGGTGGTAGTGATGGAGGTGGTGGTGGTAGTGATGGAGGTGGTGATGGAGGTGGAGGTGGTAGTGGTGGTGGTGGTGATGGAGGTGGTAGTGATGGAGGTGGGGGTGGTAGTGGTGATGGAGGTGGGGGTGGTAGGGGTTCTAGTTATTTTATCCAATCCCTGTAAACATTACATTTTATGGAGATCATTCAAATGAATATGTGTATTTTGTAAAGAAGTCAAACTATCATGGTTAAAGTAATTTCTTTGCTTTTTCTCATTGAAACTTTTTTTTTTTTATCCCGTTTGCTTCTGCGGTTCCCCATTCACTTTAATAATCACAGCTTCATATGTAAGATTATTTTTGTAGTCAGGAGATGCAATCATTTCTTACATAAATCATTTACCTACATTAGAATCAATGAAAAGTTTATGAACAGCTATTATTAAAAGTGTGCCAAGTGCATTTGAAGTGGGAGGACACTGTCAAAAGAGTAATTTTTATTATCAAACACAAAGTCCCTTAATCTGCCTTCGCCTGCGGGGAAGTGCGTCACCACGGGGAGGAGAAGAGTCTTTTGGGGTTGGCTTGACAGAGTAACCAAAATTACACCGTTTGCACGCTTTTCCACTTTAACCACTATACCGCCCCTCCTGCATGGATAATTAGCACAGTTAATGCTGACAAGTACAATGCTTGTCTTTGAAGCGCCAAGATTTTATTTATAGTTTTCTGCTGTCAAAAGCCTCGAACCTGCAAGAAAACCATTTTTGTATAACCGAAAGGAGCCAGGTGGCTGCCTAAAGCAATGAGAAATTTGTGTGATCTCGAGTCAAGTGAAAAGTTTATGATGGGGATGAACAGATTACCCCGCAAGGACAAATAGAAACCATGTCCTCTCCCTACACTTAAACTATGTTCTGACATATAGTCAATACCTATAATTTATCCGTATTATATGTCACTATATTTCCTTTTTTCCCACTTACCATATAAATTAGAGAACTACTGTACTCCCTTGCACTCAGTTAAATTTGTTAGAGCATCCAGATCCCCCCCCCATTGTGAAAATAAAAATCACCTGTAAATCCAGGTCATTGTTTTGTCATCAACTCAGCCATCTCTTATTTTTTGTGTCCATTTCTTCCCTGGTGCCCAAAAGTTAGACAGATTTGTAATTTACATCTATATAAAAATCATAATCCTTCCAGTACGTATCAGCTGCGGTATGCTCCACAGGAAGTTGTGTAGTTCTTTCCAGTCTGATCACAGTGCTCTCTGCTGACACCTCTGTCCGTGTCAGGAGCTGTTCAAAGCAGGAGAGGTTTGTTATGGGGATTTGCTCCAGCTCTGGACAATTACTGACATGGACAGAGGTGTCAGCAGAGAGCGCTGTGGTCAGACTGAAAGGAAATTCAAAAAGAACTTCCTCTGTAGCATACAGCAGCTGATAAGTACTAGAAGGGTTAAGATTTTTAAATAGATGTAATTGACAAATCTGTTTACCTTTGTTGCAGCAAGTGATTTAAAAAAAAATGTTTACCCCTTTGCTCAATACACTGATCACTAAAAGCCCCTCTTGGACCCCCACTAATAGGCTGTAATCTGTGTGGAAACCTTGAAGCAAGTGTTCGATTACCCTGCAGCGCCACCACAGGAGAAATTTAGTATGGTAAAGCTTTGATTCATATCAATGGGATGTCTGTGTAATGCAGGACAAACCAGGTCCTCCAGAGACATTCCTTCCCTCTCTGGCCAACAGATGAGGATCCTAAATAGTGTTGGGCGCGAATATTTGCATCCGCTATATATTCAAAATGACAAATATTCACTTTTTCCCCCACATATTTGCATATGCGAATATTTGCATATGCGCATATTAGCACATGTGAAAATTTGCATATGTGAATATTTGCATATTCCTTCTTTAAACTTGTGGTCCAATGAGAATGATGTAAATACACTTGTCAGAGGTTATCAACAACATCCCTAGCAACCAATAGTAAAGTTGCCCACCCCCTCCTTGGTTTCTTCCTCGAATACGCAAATATGCAAATATTCGTATATGCAAATATAACGAATACACGAAATTCGCAAATTTAAGACGAATATTCGTCTATATGTTTGCGAAATATTGCGAATTCGAATATGGGCAATGCCGCTCCTCACTAATCCTAAACAAATACACCAATTTTTTAACTCAGAATTCCCAAGCAAGGTATAGTATAAATAAGCGGGAGAGCGCTCCATAGCGGGAAACCGCCACCAACTCTTACCATAGGCGGTTGTGTGAGCTCACACACAACAATGGTTAGCGTGAATGAGTAAGCGGGCCCAGTCTGTAGCCTCCCCAACCATGCGAACAGTAGCAGGTATGACTTCTGAGGGAGCGGTGGGTTTCAGCGGCACTGACCAGGAAGTGGCACGTCAGGTGGATAATTTATTGGAACAAGAATGCAACGCGTTTCACCGCGCAAGCGCGGTGAAACGCATTGCATTCTTGTTCCAATAAATTATCCATCCACCTGACGTGCCACTTCCTGGTCAGCGCCGCTGAAACCCACCGCTCCCTTGGAAGTCATACAAGCAACCACTAACAGCCACAATGACATCTATGGACATTGTTGCATAGCCTTGGTTTAACTGTCAGCAGTTTTAAGCTCTTTAAGACAGCATTATATAGAGGACAGTAAGAGCAGTGTGATTATACAGCACCGGTTACATAAGCTGCATGACCAAGAAAAATGTTTGAACTGCTGCTAAGGCAAGTGCCACGAGGCAGACCCACCGTGTTAAATGCCCAACGATTTCTGCATTGAGCGCTTGCCCAGCATCTCCTCTCATCTTTTTAGATCTGTTTGGACACTAGAGTCATCACTTAGGGATGAGAGAAGGAGTTATGAAATGCGGAATGCAGAGAGCTCTGGGCATTTATTATAAAAGGTCCTCCTCCTTGTCAACAGTTTTAAAGGAGATATCCAGTGCTGAAAAACGTATCCCCTATCCTCCCGTGATCTCCTGTACGGGACCCTGGTAGCCCGCGGGAAGGGGGCGTGTTGACCACCTCATGAAGTGGCGGCTGACACGCCCCCACAATACAACTCTATGGCAGAGCCGGAGCACTGCCTTCGGCAATCTCCAGCTCTGCCATATCGATAATTTGGGGGGGGGGGTGTCAGCTGCTGCATCATGCGGTGGTCAACCCCTGCTATCTGGCCAGAAAGCCAGGGCCCCATAAAAGGAGATCGCGGGGGCCCCCAGCGGTCGGACCCCCCATGATCTGAAACTAATCACCTATCCTTAGGACTACGCCTTTAAGAGCTCAAAAGTTCTTGGGCGCATCACAGGCCACCTTCCAGTAGAAATTTATTTTTATGACTGAAGCGTTTCTTTTTTATTATTATTATCAAAGGTCAATACAAAAAAAGCGTGTCAGGTGCTTATCAAATAGTGTTGAGCGGCATAGGCCATATTCGAATTCGCGAATATTCGCAAATATATGGACGAATATTCGTCATATATTCGCGAATATTCGCATATTCGTTATATTTGTTTTATTTTCGCATTTACGAAAATTCGCGCATACGAAAATTAACATATGTGAATATTCGCATTGGTGAATATTCACATATGCGGAAATTCGCATATGCGAATTTTCGCACGCCAGTCTCACACAGTAGTATTACAGCCTTCTTTACACCACACAAGCTGGAAGCAGAGAGGGATGACCACTGTAATGTGTACTGTGAAAAAAAACACGAATATTCGTAATTACGAATATATAGCGCTATATTCGCGGAATTCGCGAATATGCGATATTCGCGAATAATATTCGAATTGCGAATATTCGTGAGCAACACTATTATCAAACAAGATGTGAATAAAATAAGCAACACCAAAGTAGGCACACACTTTTCCTAATGTTGCCTTATATTGTCACCTTTCAGTTTTTTCATTACCAGTCTAAGTCAAACCCAAAAGGGAAAAGAAGAGGATAGAGGAAAGCAAAGAAAAAGCAGAAGGAAGAGAAGAAGCGGGTCAAATTCGCAAATCAAGGTTTACAATGATGACATTTTGGCTTGTGGTGACAAATCCACTAACGTGAGCCAACTCCCTTTGGCCAAGGAATTCTTAAACTTAATACAGGGTCGGTCACCATGTTAGTTTAAACCTCCCTATGACCTGAGCCCTTCTTTTAAACTTACTTGGGTACACTCATTGGCAATACTTTTAAAGCCTCCATGACAATGGACAGGTGGGCACCCCACGAAAATCAACACTGTCTTGGTCAAAGCACCTGCCAGTATTTGCCAATTTTCAGCGATGACATTGTCATATAGAACAACAACCCTCAAGAAACATCTGTGAGTGACTAATTCAGAAAGCATCAGGCCGCCATCTTTAGTGCATGGCCAGCTTAAAGGGGTACTCCACTGGCCAGCATTCGGAACAGTTAGCTCCGAACGCTGTGTGCGCACTGCGGGGGTCGACCACGCTCCCCCCCGTGATGTCATGCCACTCCTCCTCAATGCAAGTCTCCCATAGACTTCCACACCCCCTCCCATAGACTTGCATTGAGGGGACGGGGCGTGACGTCACACAGGGGCGGAGTCCTGACATTACAGACTTCCGTTCCCGTGGTCGCGACCGAGACCCTCCAGCGCTTCCGGACAAAAAACAGGTGGGTGCCGCATGCAACATTGCGGGGGTCCCCAGCGGCAGGACCCCCGCGGTCAGACATCTTATCCCCTATCCTTTGGATAGGGGATAAGATGTCTAGGGTGGGAGTACCCCTTTAAGAAGCCCGACGGTTCTGTCCACTACTCTGTATTCCTGTGAATAATATATATGGTTTCCCATTGGTTGCATTATTTCTGATCAGTAGATTATTTTACAGCACCAGCAGATATGTCACCACTGATGAGCCCCTGGCACAACTTCACATTTCTTATATAACTCCCCGCAACAACACCAAGCCCATATCTCTCTTTTCCTTCTCTCTTTTTTTTTTGGCACGTCTTCCTATGTCAGGTGGAAACGCCTTCCGTTCTGTACTTCCAAAACTAAATAAGACATCTCTGAATTCTGTTTATGGGGACATAGGTATTCTCTTTGAACAAGCTGCCAAAGTTCTGATTTACTCTCCTCTCTTAGTCTTTTCTGGTTGTCGCTGCTCGTTTTATGTTCCTGGGAACCTGACATGCCTTAAGGTGAATATCTCTATGCAATATGAACATCTAATCCAACTTTATGGGTCATGCGTTAACCCCAGGTATACTGGACCGGCTGCAATTAATTGACGGCGTGACAACTTTTGTTCTTTAACTGGTTATTATCCCCAACCCTCGTGTTTCCATCCTAACTTATTAAAGTGAGCGTCCTCCAGACTGACCAGAAGAGGTTAGATGTGTGTTATTTCGATATATCTAGACGTATACCATGCATTACCAGTAGACTGCAGCATTTGCATATGGTATGTCTATTAGGAGTCTAAACAAAAAACTTACCATACCATCCAGAAGATAATCCTGTTTGCCTGCAGCATCATCTTTGTCTCAGCTGAAGAACACGCAGGGACAAAGTCCAGGAAGTGAAGGCGGGACTAGCACTCCTCTGTGCTCACTCCTGTCCTATCAGACTGCAGCATAAAAACAGAGGGAGAACCTGCATTGATTGGATGAAGAGATCCAGCACAGCACAGCAGACTCAGGGAGAAAGTGAATGCATATTGAACGAACACGTTGGGAGTTGTAGTACAGCTGGAGACACCCTGTTTGGGATACACTGATCTAATATATAATGGGTCCTTCGGATTGAAGGATAGAATAGCTGAATATCAACATGCCCCATCTATATCAGTGTTTCCCAACCAGGGTGCCTCCAGCTGTTGCAAAACTACAACTCCCAGCATGCCCGGACAGCCAACGGCTGTCCGGGCATGCTGGGAGTTGTAGTTTTGCAACAGCTGGAGGCACCCTGGTTGGGAAACAATGGTTTAAGTAGAGGACAATAGCTTCTTCAGGGTCCTATACAGTACACACAGTGTCCCATATGGAGCCGCCCTTACTAGGTGTCCAAAGGAGCAGCTAACCCTGGCAAAGGTAAGGTGTCGCACAGAACTTGTAGTTCCTACCTGTACTGTAGGGGGCGCTACCAGACAGCCAGTCAGTTCTTGCACCTCAGTAATACAGGTGATTTACCAGTGAATGCCCATTCTGACTGGTCAATTCCTCCAGTTGTGACACGTTTCACAGATCTGGACTGTCCGTACCATTGTATGTTGAGTCTGGTTTCAAGTTACAATGGTCCAGGAAAGACCATTGTATGTTGAAACTATTGTATGTTGAGGCCATTGTAAGTTGAGGGATCACTGTATATATATATATATATATATATATTGAGCGTTCCCCGCCAATGACCCTTCGGCAGAAGCTTTGGAGTTGGTAGCTAATTTTTTTGCTCACCTTTATGGACATTTATCAACGGGTTTAGTCAGATTTTCTTTACTATAATTGTTGCAAAATTGTGACTACAACTGCGACTACGCGATTTTTCATGCGACATTTTGACTGGAAAGCGAGAAGAGCAAGTTTTCCAAAAATTAACTATGTAGTAATAATTTTAAAATTGACTACAGGTAGTCAGGTATTTATTAACTGCGACAGTCGCAACTGCGCAAAAAAAAAAAAAGTCGCAACAGGGTTAAAAATTAACTAAATTTACTACAGCTCAAACATGGAGCAGAAAAAGCTACTACCAAAGTAAAAAAGGAAAAATTGCTTACGTGAAAGAAAATTATCAACAGGCTGAAAGCAGTTAATAAATACCGTATTTATCGGGGTATACCACGCACCGGCCTATAACACGCACCCTCATTTTACCAAGGATATTTGGGTAAAAAAAGTTTTTTACCCAAATATCCATGATAAAATGAGGGTGCGTGTGTGCGCGTGTATACCCCGATATACCCCCAGGAAAGGCAGGGGGAGAGAGGCCGTCACTGCCCGCTTCTCTCCCCCTGCCTTTCCTGGGGTCTAGAGCGCTGCTGTCGGCCCTTTTCACCCCCTGGTTATCGACAGCCAGGGGGAGAGAAGGGGCAGCGGCACCCATTGCCGGCGCCGCTGCCCCGTTGCCTCCCCCCATCCCCATCCCCCCATCATAATTACCTGAGTCGGGTCCGCGCTGCTGCAGGCCTCCGTCGTGCGTCCCCAGCGTCGTTGCTATGCACGGCGCTCTGACGTCATGCGCCGCGCCGTTCAGCGCATAGCAATGACGCCGGGGACGCACGACGGAGGCCTGGAGCAGCGCGGACCCGACTCAGGTAATTATGCCACCGGGGATGGGGGGAGGCAATGGGTGCCGCTGCCCCTTCTCTCCCCCTGGCTGTCGGCGCCGCTTCTCTCCCCCTGGCTATCGGCGCCGGCACCGATAGTCAGGGGGACAGAACGGGCAGCGGCGCCGATAACCAGGGGGTGAAAAGGGCCGACAGCAGCGCTCTAGACCCCAGGGAAGTCAGGGGGAGAGAAGCGGGCAGCGACGGCCTCTCTCCCCCTGCCTTTCCTGGGGGTATATCGGCGTATAACACGCACACAGACTTTAGGCTAAAAATTTTGGCCTAAAAAGTGCGTGTTATACGCCGATAAATACGGTAAGTCACACATAAGCAAAAAAAAGTAAGGAAAAAAGTACTAAAAAAAAAAAGAATACATAAGCAAACATTGATAAATGTCCCTCCATATGTATTTCACATCTGTCCAGTTTCTAACCTTGCTGTGCGTCCCTGCTCCTTCACTTACTTTTAGTGTATGGAAAGAGTTAACCCCTTAGACACATCACTGACACTTGTACAGGAGGAAAATGTGTAGATCTGCAATATTTGGCTCTATAACCCCTTAAAGACACCCCATAAATTAGAAGGTTTTCCTGAAAACCTATTAGTTCATGTTCCTCTAACCACATCTATCTTACAGATCCTCTTCCCCACACATGGCATCTAATCCTCCCTGTATTCCCTGGGCCCGGGGAGATTTGATCTAGTAATTTATGGACTGACTGGTGATTTACAGCTGCAGATCCTAAACCATTTAGGTACTGCAAACATTTCTATTAGGGCCAGCAAACCTCTCTTTCACCGAGGAGGGAAATGGGATGTGGTTTGCTAAGATCATTTTACCTCTGGGAGTTTTCAGTGTAGACAGAACCACGTAGGCCTCTATATATATATATATATATATATATATATATAATTCAGGCCAGTAGCAGTCGGTGTATTGATTCCACATATTAAAGGGGTACTCTGCCCTTAGACATCTCATTCCCTATCCAAAGGATAGGGGATGAGATGTCTGATCGCGGGGGTCCCGCCACTGGGGACCCCCACGATCTCGGTTGCGGCACCCCAGACATCCGGTGCATGGAGCGAAATTTGCTCCATACTGGATGACTGGCAATAGAGATGAGCGAACTTACAGTAAATTCGATTCGTCACGAACTTCTCGGCTCGGCAGTTGATGACTTTTCCTGCATAAATTATTTCAGCTTACCTATGCTCCGGTGGGCTGGAAAAGGTGGATACAGTCCTAGGAGACTCTTTCCTAGGAATGTATCCACCTTTTCCAGCCCACCGGAGCACCTGAAGGCTGAACTAATTGACGCAGGAAAAGTCATCAACTGCCGAGCCGAGAAGTTTGTGACGAATCGAATTTACTGTAAGTTCGCTCATCTCTAACTGGCGGAGGCTTGTGATGTCACTGCCACTGGGGCGGAGGCTTGTGATGTCACTGCCACGCCACGCTCGTGACGTCACGGCCACACCCCCTCAATGCAAGTCTATGGGAGGGGGCGTGATGGCAGTCACGCCTCCTCCCATAGACTTGCATTGAGGGGGTGTGGCCATGATGTCACGAGCGTGGCCGTGACGTAGCCTCTGGCGCTGCACCCGACGCTCTAAACAAACGTCTTGTGCAGCAGAGAGATCGCGGAGGTCCCCAGCGGCGGGACCCAAGCGATCAGACATCTTATCTCCTTTCCTTTGGATAGGGGATAAGATGTCTAGGGGCAGAGTACCCCTTTAAGCATCAACCAAAATTGTCATTTTAAGGGAAAATTCACATGCAGCAGATTTGTTGTGGAAAGGTCTGCAACTCTGCTATTTATCTGACATGACAGTAGAAGTAGTAGCTGTAGGTAGTGATGTACCTACAACAAAAGGCAGGGCAGCGGTGTGATGGTTGCCCACAGTGTAGAGTGTCACAGAAAATAATTTCTACACTAATATTTAAATATACCAATTGCTATACATGCTATGGAAGTTTGTACTGTACTACAACTTCCAGTTAGCCATGAACATTTGTAAAGGTATAAACAAAAGGTATGATGGAAGTTGTTGTTTCACTAGAATGCAGACCCTTTAAGTGGACACAGCACTGGTGCAATGCCAGACAGAATACACAAAGATTTCAGTAACTCACAGGTGACGTCTTCTCTCTTGCTGTTTCTTTTTTTCTCTCCATCTGGTCCAGACCGCCATGATCTATTTTAGTTATGTCCCATCTCTGCTGACCAGACTTCTTTCCCATCCTTACCCCCTGTACTAAGACAAGACCTTCATAGTGCCACACACTGTGCCCAAAAAATAATGGCATTGCACATTGCATCCCCTGGAGATATTACTGCCACACCCTGTGTCCCCTAAATATAATATTGCTACACACTGTGCCCACTGAATATAGTGCTGCAAAACACTGTGCCCCCTGAAGATAATACTGCTGCACATAATATATTTTGTATATATTACTGCCACACTCTGTGGCCCTGAATATAATACTGCTGCACAGTAGACACTACATCATTTGAATATATTACTGCCACACACTGTGCCCACTAAAAAAAATTCTGCCACACATTGTGTCCCTGAATCTGCCACACACTGTGCCCTTGAATATATTACTCCCACACACTGTATCCCTGAATACAATGCTGCCACACACTATTCCCCTGAATTTAATACTGCCACATACCATGCCCCTTAAATATAATGCTTCCACACACTGTGTCCCTAAATACAATACTGCCACACACTGTGCCCACTTAAAAAAAATACTGCCACACATTGTGTCTCTGAATCTGCCACATACTGTGCCCTTGAATATATTACTCCCACACATTGTGCCCCCTGAATACAATACTGCTATATACAGAGCAGTGCCCCTGAATATAATGCTGCCACAAACTGTGCCCTGTTAATACAATACTGCCACACACTGTGCCCCTGAATATAATGCTGTCACACACAGTGTCCCCTAAATATAATGCTGCCACGCACTATTCCCCTGAATTTAATACTGCCACATACTGTGCCCCTTAAATATAATGCTTCCACACACTGTGCCCCTTAATACAATACTGCCACACACTGTGCCCAGTGAAAATAATTATAATAAACTCTGTGCCTCTAAAATGAATAATACACCCTGGGCCCCCTGTAGTTGATGTTACCACAAACTTCGCCCTCTTTAACCTCTTCCTGTTTCCATACCATCACACCACCTGCATTGGCACAAATGTGGAATGTTTCTCGAGCAGTAGACACATCACATGGGCAGTTGCATAGGAATGGGGACCCGCCATATTACTTTTATCTTGAAAACCGTAGCAAAGTGTGAAGAGTATCTGGGGAGTCCAGGCCCCAAAAAATGATTTTTCCCAGGAGCCCTTCTGTCCGCAATACTCCACATGTCTTTACATAAATTGATCATAGGTCAGGCTTTGCTAAGTTTTACACCATTTCGGGATTACTCAGAGGTGCTGACGTTGTTAAAGAAAAAGAAATGATCCCAGTAGATTCTGTAGTGAAGTCGATAAAAGTTGTTAAATATTTCCAGTGTCTTGCACGATGTATTGTCCCGGTACAGATGGAGTAAATAAAGAGGAACCCAAGTGCATCTATCAGTGCCTGAGAGAGATTAAGACATGATAAGTCAGGACTGGGAGTTCTTAGAGCCCCATCCATGTCTATCTATCAGGCACAGCTCTCATCCCCAAGGAAATTCAGGGAAAAACTGAATATCAATCTCCACGGGCAGATCCTCCAGTCAGAGCGAGAGTCGATATCATTACACGTGGGATATGTGCCTAAATTCATGCTAAAAATACCGCCATGCTATATTTATTACTGATGAATAGTTGTACAATATCTGCTAGAGGCTCTTATGGCTAGAGTTGCCACCTGGTCGGTATTTTACCAGTACAGCCGATATTTTGGCCACCCCGCCGGTATTTTTACGGTATTTATCCAACCAATCCTCCAATTTGTGGATTGTTGCACCTGCTATACCAATTTTTCCCAACCCCGAGCGCCTCCAGCTGTTGCAAAACTACAACTCCAAGCATGCCCAATGTCTACCCGAACGATAGCACCGCTATCCCTAGGTTAGGCAGGGTAATAATTGTCCAAGACCAGGTTAGGGTTAACGGTAGCTTTACTGAGGTAGACAGATAGTACAGTCTTTACAGCTAGGCCAGGATCCCAGAGAGGTGACCAGTAACACACAGGGGACCTTGCAGCTTGCTGGGACTTGCAGTGTTTGGACAGACTTTAACTCAGCCACGCTGACTATAATCGACTTGACTATAGACTTGACTGTAGGTAGTGATAGAAGACATAGACGACTTGACTTACTGACATGTGGCTGCTGGTTAGGCTTGAGGCCTCCAGATGTTCATTTTTTGTGCCATGATCTGAAGTTTTTATCGGTACCATTTTTGTTTTGATGGAACATTTTGATCGCTTTTTATTCATTTTTTTATGGTACAAAAAGTTACCAAAAATACGCTATTTTGGACTTTGGAATTTTTTTTGTGCGTACGCCATTGACCTTGCGGTTTAATTAATTATATATTTTTATAGTACGGACATTTACGCACGGCGATACCACATATGTTTATTTTTTTTATTTAAACAGTTTTTTTTTTTTATTGGGAAAAGGGGGTGATTCAAACTTTTATTAGGGAAGGAGTTAAATGATCTTTATTAAAAAAAAAATCACTTTTTTTTGCACTGTTATAGCTCCCATAGGGGACTATAACATGCAGTACATTGATTCAATACACTGATCACTGCCATTGCATTGCAATGGCAGTGTTCAGTCAGTGTTATCGGCAGTTGATTGCTCAAGCCTGGATATCAGGCTTGGAGCAATCAATCGCCGATCGGATGCGCAGGAGGCAGGTAAGGCACCCTCCTGTGGCTTTATAGCTGATCGGGACATCGCGATTTTACTGCGATGGTCCCGATCAGCCCGACTGAGCTGCCGGAAAGCTTTTACTTTCACTTTAGATCAACTTTAATCACCGCATCTAAAGAGTTAATGCCGGACATCAGCCCGATCGGCGATGTCCGGCATTAGCCACGGGTCCTGGTTGCTTATAGCAAACAAGACCCACCGGGTATGATGCGCACTCACCTGCTGAGGTCGCGTCATACCTCAGGAGCCCCTTATGGACGTTTATAAACATCCATATGCGTTAAGGGGTTAATGACTCTCAGACTGTGAGGAACAAGATTCTCTGGTTTTGATTAAACCAAAGGGTACATTTTTGTCCCCAAGTGTCATGTCTGGAGGAGACCAGGCACTGCTCTTCACCTGCCCAATAACATCCGTACAGTGAGGCATGGTGGGGGCAGCATCATGCCGTGGGGGTGTTTTTCAGCAGCTGGGACAGGGAGACTGGTCAGGGTTGAGGGAAAGCTGAATAGAGCAAAGTACAGAGATATTCTTAATGAAAACCTTTTAACTTCCAATGAGGACACTGGGGGAGATTTATTAAATGCTGTGTAGAAGAGCGGTGCAGTTGCCCATAGCAACCAATCAGATCGCTTCTTTCATTTTTCACAGGGCTCTTTAATAATGAAAGAAGAGATCTAATTGGTTGCTATGGGCACTTCACCACTCTTCTACACAGGTTTTTATAGATTTCCCCATAGACCCTAAACACACAGCCAAGACAACCCAAGAGTTGCTTTGGGTCTAATCACAGGGCAGAACGTATGCATGCGGATTCCCCATCAAATTAAAGCCTGATAGACTTCAATGGAATTCCACATTCCCATTCACACTTCAGAATATCCGCATGCAGATTCCGCACCGATTCCGCACAAATTCCGCACAAGCCAGAAACCACCCAAATGAATGCGGACGCGGAATTGGTGTGGAATACCTCCCAACTTTTGCTAAGAGCAAAAAGGGACAAGCCACACCCACTAACCACGCCCTCGGCCACACCCCTAGCCACGCCGCATCACGTCAGCACATGCAGAATGGGAATACCTCTTTAACAGCAATAATGTTATCAGTCTGTCATCTAAGTTTAGGAGGATGTCCTATACAGGTGACAGACTAACAACAACCCCCATCATTACCAATACAGACTGTGGTAGCCCTTGGGGGGTGTATGGTAGTTGGGGTGTTTTTTCGGTAGATGAGGGGTTAAGGTTAACCCTATAGTTCGTGACGCCAGGCTGAGGGCTAGTATGCTGAGATAATACTCCGGCCTATCGCCGCCCTTCCCAGTAATGATAGGTGCATGCATAAAATGACTGAAGGTCAACAAGGTACTTGAACTTAGATAACTTTACTTAAATGCTTGCGGTACATCCAATGAACAGTAACAGTCTCAGGAATACAGTCTCTATCTAGTACAATGACTGACAGTTGTTGCGGACCTTGACTTCTCATAAAAGTCTCTGAATTAGGGAATATTGCGAAGATCCATCCGGATTTAGGGGATAGATAAGGTCCGGTGATCTTGCAGAGTGTTTAGGGATTGACACACTCCCAATTTAGCAGATATCAGCCGTAAACTCACTGATGACAGCAGCGCAGATCCTTCTCCATCAACAGCCCACAAGGAAAGAGAGTGAGCAATGGCCGCCGCTCCCTTATATGGGCAGGGGCAGGACCGCTTTTACTGGTCCAATCAACTGTCACTCACCGTTACAAGGAGTCATGGGAGATAAACGTCACAGGAACCTCCAAAGGTCCTCAAGCATAAAACCATAGAGTTCACCCGGTCACGTGACCCGCAGGTCCTGTTACGCTATGCCTAGGTAATCAACCATTTATATACACTTGTACAATCCTATATGTATACAAATCCTGAAGAATTATTAGATAACTAATACCTAGATGAGAGGTGACTAGGGGCGGGCTGGTTAAGAAGTACCCCGACGTCCTAGGGACTCTGGCTATGGGGACTTATATACAAAGGTACCGGATAGGATGCGGTACCGGGACACCACAAGACCATATAAGTGATTACATACAGTTATATCAGGTGACTAACAACAACTCCCATCATTACCACAATAGACCATAAATGAGATTACATACAGTTACATCAGGTGACGTCTTCTCTGACTGGAACCGGTCACTTTCCTTTTTCTTCTGTCATAAAATTTCTAAAATTCTTTTTTTTATATTTGCGTTTTGGGGTATTGAGTGCTTGAATTCTGTTGGAACAAACATATCAAAATGTAAAAAAAAAAAAGACTTTAAAAAGCATCGTATATCTCATACCTATTGGAGGGTGTGCGTCTCCTGATGCGGAATTCCGCATAAGAATTCTGCACAGAAATTCCGCAGCCGCAGAGTCCTTTTGATTTCAATGGAATTCTGCTGCACTGTGCAGATGACAGAATCCCCTGATTGCGGGTCCGCAAAAAGGCATGAAAATGCATTGCCGTCTATGAGGCGGCACATTTCCGAGCGGTCCTAGCGCCGGCATGTTTTGCCATTGCTCTGTTGTTGTTGGGAGATTTTCCATATGGACATTCTACCGTGGGAACATAGCTTAAAGGAGCAGGGACATGCGCAGACATTTTTGGGGGGCAGGGGCTCAAGTAGAAAAAAGGGCACTTCTCATCATTTAAAAAAAAAAAAAAACAAGTTAGTAAAAACCTTACGAACATCGCTCCGGGTCTGATGACTGCGGATCACGGGGCCGGAGTATCGTGATGTCATAGCTCCGCCGCTTGTGAAGTCACGCTCCGCCCCCTCAATGTAAGTCTATGTCTCACCCCTGCCATAGACTTGCATTGAGGGGGTGGAGCATGACGTCACACGGGGGTGGAGCTGTGATGTCACGATCACCGGCTCCTTCATCAGACCTGGAGCGGATGTTCGCTCCGGGGCCTGATGAGAGCGGGGTGCTGCGTGCGAGATCGCGGGGGTCCCCAGCGGCGGGACCCCGCGTGATCAGGCAACTTATCCCCTATCCTTTAGATAGGGGATAAGTTGTCAGCACGGTAGTACCCCTTTAAGGCAACACAATTTCTAAGTTAAAGTTAAGTCAGCTTAATGGGACCCGCATCACTCCACAGAGGTACAATTCGGTGAGAATATCATAGGGCAGATGTATTAAAAGGGCAGGGGCTCAAGCCCCCTTTTGCGTCTATGTGTGCACGTCCCTGTAAGGGCATTACAGAGACTGCCATATACATATAATACGATGGATCAGGGGTAGATAGGAGGATCGAAGTGGAAAACTCACCCATGTTCATCAAATCTACAACATAGAGATTATAAAATGTTTTTTTTTTCCAAAAACAGCGCCGCCAATGCCTACATTTAAAGGGGCACTCTCATTAAAAGTAATTTTTTGCTATTGCACTCCTTATGGTAAATAACAAATATTTCTAATATACTTTGTTTAGAAAAAAAATAAAGTTTTCTATGTTTTATTTGTGCTTAAAAAAAGCTCAAGAGCACATTTTCCCCCCATCTCATACACAGACTTTGAACCGAAGCCCAAACCCAGGAAGTGCAGCCTGGAGTGCTGAGGGGGTGTGTCCAACCAACTGCATATGGCAGTTAAGTGTGAGAGGAGCTATGATTGGATGAGGCTGGACACACCCCCCTCAGCACTCCAAACTCTGAATTTGGACTTCGGTCCAAAGTCTGTGTATGAGTTGGGGGAAAATGTGCTCTTGAGCTTTTTTAAGCACAAATAAAACATAGAAAACTTCATTTTTTTTAAACAAAGTATATTAGAAATATTTTTTATTCAGCATGAGGAGTGCAATAGCAAAAGTTAGTTTTAATGAGAGTGACCCTTTAAGTCAGTGTTTTCCAAGCAGTGTGCCTCCAGCAGTTGCAAAACTACAACTCCCAGCATGCCCGGACAGCCGTTGGCTGTCCGGGCATGCTGGGAGTTGTAGTTTTGCAACAGCTGGAGACACACTGCTTGGAGAATACTGATGTAAGTGAATAGGGCTGATCTGCCATGTTAATGTCACTTTCCTCTGGAGATGACGCGGTTAATCCGGAAAGAAACTTAAGATGTGCAGTTGTCAGAGCTAATTCAGGACACGCAGCCAGTAAAATGCCCGTACTTGTTTAATAAACCATAAAAATCAATTAATTCGTAAAAGGTTCACAGCTCCCACCGGGGACAGCACATCTGCCACTTATTGACTGCGTCAGCTACCTATCAATAAACCCAGTCAGACTGGAGCGTACATGTAACAGAGATTAAACACGCACAAGCCTATTGTCAGAGCTGTCATGGGGAAAGGGAATGGCAGAAGAACAGCAAAGTGACTCAGATATTCTGGTTTTGGCAGTTACAAAGAAAAGGTGGATCCAATGTATTTTTTTTTTTAAAGGGGTACTCCACTGGAAAAAATGTTTTCCTAAATGAGCTGGTGCCAGAAAGTTAAACAGATTTGTAAATTACTTCTGTTTAAAAATCTTAATCCTTCCAGTACTTATCAGCTGTTGCATGCTCCAGAGGAAGTTGTGTAGTTATTTTCTGTCTGACCACAGTGCTCTCTGCTGACACCTCTGTCCATGTCAGGAACTGTCCAGAGCAGGAGAGGTTTGCTAAGGGGATTTGCTCCTACTCTGGACAGTTCCTAAAATGGACAGAGGTGTCGGCAGAGAGCACTGTGGTCAGAAAGAAAGGAATTTCAAAAAGAAAAGAACTTCCTGTGGAAAATGCAGCAGCTGATAAGTATTAAAAGGACTAAGATTTTTAAAATAAAAGCAATTTACAAATCTGTTTAACTTTCTGGCACCAGAAAAAAATGTTTTCCAGTGCAGTACCCCTTTAAAGGGGTACTCCAGAGGGGGAAAAAATTCAAATCAACTGGTGTCAGAAAGTTCTACAGATTTGTAATTACTTCTATTTAAAAATCCTAATCCTTCCAGTACTTATCAGCTGCTGTATACTTCAGAGGAAGTTGTATAGTTCTTTTCTGTCTGACCACAGTGCTCTCTGCTGACACATCTGTCCATGTCAGGAACAGAAGAGGTTTACTATGGGGATTTGCTCCTGCTCCGGACAGTTCCTGACATGGACAGAGGTGTCAGTAGAGAGCACTGTGGTCAGACAGAAAAGAACTATACAGCAGCTAATAAGTACTGGAAGGATTAAGATTTTTAAATAGAAGTAATTTACAAACCTGTATAACTTTCTTGCACCAGTTGAATTGAATTTTTTTTTTTTTTTTTTACCCCTTTAATCATGGTATAAACAATGGCGTGGATTCCCACATTTTTTTCACAGGAACTAAGCTGTAATATCACACCCAAATTTAGGACAGGGGATGGTGCTGTTTTTGGAGAAATCCAATGCATCATGGAAGTAGTGGTTTTGCAACATCTGATGGTCCAGAGTTTGGAGACCACAACTATAGAGCTTGTCCTGGAGAACATTGTAAGGGGAACCCCAACCGAGGTGAACCCCACTGTTGGAGTGCTACTGCCCATCCCATATCGTGTGGGGGCTCAGAACCAGAGCCTGACTGCAGCGTGCACCCGTTCATTGGAAAGTGTGCTGCCTACTTTTTCCTAATTTAGATAGATAGATATGAGATAGATAGATGAGAGAGAGAGAGAGAGAGAGAGAGAGAGAGAGAGAGAGAGAGAGAAAGATAGATATTGAATGCATAGATAGATAGATAGTTAGATAGATAGATAGATATGGGGTAGATGGATAGATATGAGATAGATAGATAGATAGATAGATATGAGATAGATAGATAGATAGATAGATATAAGATAGATAGATATGAGATAGATAGACATATAGATATGAGACAGATATATAGATAGATATGAGATAGATAGATATATAGATATGAGATAGATAGATAGATAGATAGATAGATATGAGATAGATAGATAGATATGATATTGATAGATGGATATGAGATAGATAGATAGATATGAGATAGATAGATAGATAGATAGATAGATATGAGATAGATAGATAGATAGATAGATAGATAGATAGATAGATATGAGATAGATATGATATTGATAGATAGATATGAGAGATATATTGATATGACATAGATAGATATGATATAGATAGATATGAGATACATAAATATTATCCTTTCTTTACTTGATGTGCTTTTTCTATTTTGATTGTAGATAGATAGATAGATAGATAGGTAAAAAAAAACTCAGGTATGGGCAGCACTGGAAGAGATGATCCTCTGGTGCTAGCTATGTTGGACTTAGTCCCAATATGAGAGTCCCAAATTAGTAGAAAAAGAAAAATAGCAGCACACAGGTACTTTGGTGAAAAAATGTGGTGTTTATTCACCCATCATCAGAGGCGACATTTCGTCTGCCTCTCGCAGCCATTGTCAAGCCAGGCTTGACAATGGCTGCGAGAGGCAGCCGAAACGTCGCCTCTGATGATGGGTGAATAAACACCAAATTTTTTCACCAAAGTACCTGTGTGCTGCTATTTTTCTTTTTTCTAGATAGATAGATATGAGATAGATAGATATGATATAGATAGATGGATATGAGATAGATAGATATGAGATAGACGGATATGAGATAGATAGATAGATAGATAGATAGATAGATAGGAGATTGATAGATAGGAGATAGATATGAGATAGATAGATATGAGATAGATAGATATGAGATAGATAGATAGATAGATAGGAGATAGATATGAGATAGATATATATGAGATAGATAGATAGGATATAGATAGAGATATATATGATAGAGATAGATAGATGGATAGTACATTATTTATTCATTTATGTTACATATAGAGCACTGACATATTCAATAGCCCTGTACAGAGTTTGTCACCATTATGTAGCTATAATGAATTATTAACGCTGGGGCAGGGTAATAAATGTCTACAATTAGCTTTAGTTGCTGTGAAAATGTCACTATGCAAAATATATTATTTAAAGAACGTGTGTAAATAAATTGAATTTGGCCACGACATCTGCCGTTAACCTTTTTAACATGTCATTGTCATTAAGTCCCCGCGATCCCCTTTGGGACTGACAATTCAGTGTCAGGACAGATCCCGTGTCCCAGTACACAAACCTTCCTGTTATTACCCCCAAAAAACAATGTTTAATCAATAGAGTGATGCTGAGTTAATAAAGCAGATCAATGGGGCTGGATGATCGCATTGAAGAAGACAATTAAAATATCATTAAAAAAAAGCGATGCGCGATTACCGCCCGACGCCTGACTGACCGCTAAATTAGCTTTTCAATTATTCAATGGCTTTTCAGATTATTCGCTGACCTCACTTGACCTCCTATTGAACTAGTCTTTTACTGGTTGCTGTTAACCAGTGCATTGCTAAAGAATGGTAAAAATCAAGGTGTCAACATAGTGTCCTAACACAAGCTTCCCAACTGACCCGTAAAATGCTGAGGTCAAAGCAAAGAGTATGAAACCTTGACATATTTAGGGTTATGTAAGAAAATGGGGAAAAACCCCATGAAAACAGACTTGGGTTGTGTTCATACCCCCTTGTAGGTGAAGGCATCACATTTTATGGCAAGAAAAAGCAAAGCAGGTGTTACGCCGAGCGCTCCTCCCCGGAGCGCTCGCAACATCCTCGCAATCGCAGCGCCCCGGTCAGACCTGCTGACCGGGTGCGCTGCGATACCTCTCCCAGCCGAGATGCGATTCGCGATGCGGGTGGCGCCTGCTCGCGATGCGCACCCCGGCTCCCGTACCTGACTCGCTCTCCGTCGGTCCTGTCCCGGCGCGCGCGGCCCCGCTCCTTAGGGCGCGCGCGCGTCGGGTCTCTGCGATTTAAAGGGCCACTGCGCCACTGATTGGCGCAGTTGGCTTAATTTGTGTATTCACCTGTGCACTTCCCTATATAACCTCACTTCCCCTTCCCTTCCTTGCCGGATCTTGTTGCCATTGTGCCAGTGAAAGCGTTTCCCAGTGTGTTCCTAGCCTGTGTTCCAGACCTCCTGCCGTTGCCCCTGACTACGATCCTTGCTGCCTGCCCCGACCTTCTGCTACGTCCGACCTTGCTCTTGTCTACTCCCTTGTACCGCGCCTATCTTCAGCAGTCAGAGAGGTTGAGCCATTGCTAGTGGATACGACCTGGTTGCTACCGCCGCTGCAAGACCATCCCGCTTTGCGGCGGGCTCTGGTGAAAACCAGTAGCAGCTTAGAACCGGTCCACTAGCACGGTCCACGCCCATCCCTCTCTGGCACAGAGGATCCACCTCCTGCCAGCCGAATCGTGACAGTAGATCCGGCCATGGATCCCGCTGAAGTTCCACTGCCAGTTGTCGCCGACCTCACCACGGTGGTCGCCCAGCAGTCGCAACAGATAGCGCAACAAGGCCACCAGCTGTCTCAACTGACCGTGATGCTACAGCAGCTACTACCACAGCTTCAGCAATCATCTCCTCCGCCAGCTCCTGCACCTCCTCCGCAGCGAGTGGCCGCTTCCGGCCTACGACTATCCTTGCCGGATAAATTTGATGGGGACTCTAAGTTTTGCCGTGGCTTTCTTTCACAATGTTCCCTGCACTTGGAGATGATGTCGGACCAGTTTCCTACTGAAAGGTCTAAGGTGGCTTTCGTAGTCAGCCTTCTGTCCGGGAAAGCTCTGTCATGGGCCACACCGCTCTGGGACCGCAATGACCCCGTCACTGCCTCTGTACACTCCTTCTTCACGGAGATTCGAAGTGTCTTTGAGGAACCTGCCCGAGCCTCTTCTGCTGAGACTGCCCTGCTGAACCTGGTCCAGGGTAATTCTTCCGTTGGCGAGTACGCCATCCAATTCCGTACTCTTGCTTCCGAATTATCCTGGAATAATGAGGCCCTCTGCGCGACCTTTAAAAAAGGCCTATCCAGCAACATTAAAGATGTTCTGGCCGCACGAGAAATTCCTGCTAACTTGCATGAACTTATTCATCTAGCCACTCGCATTGACATGCGTTTTTCCGAAAGGCGTCAGGAGCTCCGCCAGGATATGGACTTTGTTCGCACGAGGCGTTTTTTCTCCCCGGCTCCTCTCTCCTCTGGTCCTCTGCAATCCGTTCCTGTGCCTCCCGCCGTGGAGGCTATGCAAGTTGACCGGTCTCGCTTGACACCTCAAGAGAGGACACGACGCCGCATGGAGAATCTGTGCCTGTACTGTGCCGGTACCGAACACTTCCTGAAGGATTGTCCTATCCGTCCTCCCCGCCTGGAAAGACGTACGCTGACTCCGCACAAAGGTGAGACAGGTCTTGATGTCAACTCTGCTTCTCCACGCCTTACTGTGCCTGTGCGGATATCTTCCTCCACCTTCTCCTTCTCTACTATGGCCTTCTTGGATTCTGGATCTGCAGGAAATTTTATTTTGGCCTCTCTCATCAACAGGTTCAACATCCCGGTGACCAGTCTCGCCAGACCCCTCTACATCAATTGTGTTAACAATGAAAGATTGGACTGTACCGTGCGTTACCGCACGGAACCCCTCCTAATGTGCATTGGACCTGTCACGATGCCGGCTGGCAGGAGGTGGATCCTCTGTGCCAGAGAGGGATTGGCGTGGACCGTGCTAGTGGACCGGTTCTAAGTCACTACTGGTATTCACCAGAGCCCGCCGCAAAGCGGGATGGTCTTGCTGCGGCGGTAGTGACCAGGTCGTATCCACTAGCAACGGCTCAACCTCTCTGACTGCTGAAGATAGGCGCGGTACAAGGGAGTAGACAGAAGCAAGGTCGGACGTAGCAGAAGGTCGGGGCAGGCAGCAAGGATCGTAGTCAGGGGCAACGGCAGGAGGTCTGGAACACAGGCTAGGAACCCACAAGGAAACGCTTTCACTGGTACAATGGCAACAAGATCCGGCGAGGGAGTGCAGGGGAAGTGAGGTATACATAGGGAGTGCACAGGTGAACACACTAATTAGAACCACTTGCGCCAATCAGCGGCGCAGTGGCCCTTTAAATCGCAGAGACCCGGCGCGCGCGCGCCCTAGGGAGCGGGGCCACGCGCGCCGGGACAGGACCGACGGAGAGCGAGTCAGGTACGGGAGCCGGGGTGCGCATCGCGAGCGGGCACCACCCGCATCGCGAATCGCATCCCGGCTGGAGGCGGAATCGCAGCGCACCGGGTCAGTGGATCTGACCGGAGCGCTGCAGTAGCGAGAGTGTAGCGAGCGCTCCGGGGAGGAGCGGGGACCCGGAGCGCTCGGCGTAACAGTACCCCCCCCTTGGGTCTCCCCCTCTTCTTAGAGCCTGAGAACCTGAGGAGCAGACTTTTGTCTAGGATATTGTCCTCAGGTTCCCAGGATCTCTCTTCAGGACCACAGCCCTCCCAATCGACCAAAAAAAAGGTTTTCCCTCTGACCTTCTTGGAGGCCAGTATCTCCTTTACTGAGAAGATGTCCGAGGAGCCGGAAACAGGAGTGGGAGAAACAAGTTTGGGAGAGAAACGGTTGATGATGAGTGGTTTAAGAAGAGAAACGTGAAAGGCATTAGGAATACGAAGAGAAGGAGGAAGAAGAAGTTTGTAAGAGACAGGATTAATCTGGCACAAAATTTTGAAAGGACCAAGATAGCGTGGTCCCAGTTTGTAGCTAGGAACACGGAAGCGGACATATTTAGCGGAGAGCCATACCTTGTCTCCTGGAGAAAAAATGGGGGGAGCTCTTCTTTTCTTATCAGCAAACTTCTTCATGCGTGATGAAGCCTGTAAGAGAGAATTTTGGGTCTCTTTCCATATGGTGGAAAGATCACGAGTTATTTCATCCACAGCGGGCAAACCAGAGGGCAAGGGAGTAGGGAGGGGGGGAAGAGGGTGATGGCCGTAAACCACGAAAAATGGGGATTTGGAAGAAGATTCAGAAACTCTGAAGTTATACGAGAATTCGGCCCATGGTAGAAGATCTGCCCAGTCATCCTGGCGGGAGGAAACAAAATGCCGTAAATAATCACCCAGGACCTGGTTAATTCTTTCTACTTGCCCATTGGATTGAGGATGATAAGCAGAAGAAAAGTTTAATTTAATCTTGAGTTGTTTACAGAGAGCCCTCCAGAATTTTGACACGAATTGGACGCCTCTATCCGAGACGATCTGCGTGGGCAACCCGTGAAGACGAAAAATGTGTAAAAAAAATTTTTTGCCAACTGAGGCGCAGAAGGAAGACCAGGAAGAGGGATGAAATGTGCCATCTTGGAGAATCGATCAACGACCACCCAAACAACAGTGTTGCCACGGGATGGGGGTAAGTCTGTAATAAAGTCCATACCAATCAGAGACCAAGGCTGTTCGGGGACAGGCAGAGGATGAAGAAGACCAGCGGGCTTCTGGCGAGGAGTCTTATCCCGGGCACAGACAGTGCAGGCCCGCACAAAATCAACAACATCCGTCTCCAGAGTCGGCCACCAATAGAAACGAGAGATGAGTTGCACGGATTTCTTGATTCCCGCATGGCCTGCGAGATGGGAGGAGTGACCCCATTTGAGGATTCCGAGGCGTTGGCGTGGAGTGACGAAGGTCTTCCCTGGAGGAGTCTGCCTGATGGAGGCTGGAGAAGTGGAGATCAGGCAGTCAGGAGGAATGATGTGTTGCGGAGAGAGCTCTACTTCCGAGGCATCCGAGGAACGAGAGAGAGCATCGGCCCTAATGTTCTTATCGGCAGGCCGAAAGTGAATTTCAAAATTAAATCGGGCAAAGAACAGAGACCACCTGGCCTGGCGAGGATTCAGCCGTTGGGCAGACTGGAGATAGGAGAGATTCTTGTGATCGGTGTAAATAATAACTGGAAATCTTGATCCCTCCAGCAGATGCCTCCATTCCTCAAGTGCTAATTTAATGGCTAGTAGCTCTCGATCCCCGATGGAGTAGTTCCTCTCCGCCGGAGAGAAGGTCCTAGAAAAAAAACCACAAGTAACAGCATGCCCGGAAGAATTTTTTTGTAGAAGGACCGCTCCCGCTCCTACTGAGGAGGCATCTACCTCCAATAGGAAGGGTTTAGATGGGTCAGGTCTGGAGAGCACGGGAGCAGAAGAAAAGGCAGACTTGAGCCGTTTAAAGGCGTCCTCCGCTTGAGGAGGCCATGACTTGGGATTGGCATTCTTTTTGGTTAAAGCCACGATAGGAGCCACAATGGTGGAAAAATGTGGAATAAATTGTCTGTAATAATTGGCGAACCCCAAAAAACGTTGGATAGCACGGAGTCCGGAGGGGCGTGGCCAATCTAAGACGGCAGAGAGTTTGTCTGGATCCATTTGTAGTCCCTGGCCAGAGACCAAGTATCATAGGAAAGGAAGAGATTGACATTCAAATAGACATTTCTCCATCTTGGCATAAAGTTGATTGTCACGAAGTCTCTGAAGAACCATGCGAACATGCTGGCGGTGTTCTTCTAGGTTGGCAGAAAAAATCAGGATATCGTCCAGATACACAACAACACAGGAATATAAGAGATCACGAAAAATTTAATTAACAAAGTCTTGGAAGACGGCAGGGGCGTTGCACAGGCCAAAGGGCATGACCAGATACTCAAAGTGTCCATCTCTAGTGTTAAATGCCGTTTTCCATTCATCCCCCTCTCTGATGCGGATGAGATTATAAGCACCTCTTAAGTCCAGTTTGGTAAAGATGTGGGCACCTTGGAGGCGATCAAAGAGTTCAGAGATAAGAGATAGAGGGTAGCGGTTCTTTACCGTGATTTTATTAAGACCGCGGTAGTCAATGCAAGGACGTAGGGAGCCATCTTTTTTGGACACAAAGAAAAATCCGGCTCCGGCAGGAGAGGAGGATTTGCGGATAAAGCCCTTTTTTAAATTTTCCTGGATGTACTCAGACATACCAAGAGTCTCTGGGGCGGAGAGAGGATAAATTCTGCCCCGGGGTGGAGTAGTGCCCGGGAGGAGGTCAATAGGACAGTCATAAGGCCTGTGAGGAGGTAGAGTCTCAGCTTGTTTTTTGCAAAATACATCCGCAAAGTCCATATAGGCCTTAGGGAGACCGGTTACAGGGGAAACCACAGGGTCACGGCAAGGAGTACTGGGAACCGGTTTAAGGCAGTCCTTGAAACAAGAGGTACCCCAACTCTTGATCTCCCCAGTGGACCAATCCAGGGTTGGGGAATGGTGTTGAAGCCAGGGTAGTCCAAGGAGAATTTCGGAAGTACAATTGGGGAGGACCAAAAACTCAATTTTTTCGTGATGAGGTCCGATGCACATTAGGAGGGGCTCCGTGCGGAAACGTATGGTACAGTCCAATCTTTCATTGTTAACACAATTGATGTAGAGGGGTCTGGCGAGACTGGTCACCGGGATGTTGAACCTGTTGATGAGAGAGGCCAGAATAAAATTTCCTGCAGATCCGGAATCCAAGAAGGCCATAGTAGAGAAGGTGAAGGTAGAGGCAGATATCCGCACAGGCACAGTAAGACGTGGAGAAGCAGAGTTGACATCAAGGACTGTCTCACCTTTGTGCGGAGTCAGCGTACGTCTTTCCAGGCAGGGAGGACGGATAGGACAATCCTTCAGGAAGTGTTCGGTACCGGCACAGTACAGGCAGAGATTCTCCATGCGGCGTCGTGTCCTCTCTTGAGGTGTCAGGCGAGACCGGTCGACCTGCATAGCCTCCACGGCGGGAGGCACAGGAACGGATTGCAGGGGACCAGAGGAGAGAGGAGCCGGGGAGAAAAAACGCCTCGTGCGAACAAAGTCCATATCCTGGCGGAGCTCCTGACGCCTTTCGGAAAAACGCATGTCAATGCGAGTGGCTAGATGAATGAGTTCATGTAGGTTAGCAGGGATTTCTCGTGCGGCCAGAACATCTTTAATGTTGCTGGATAGGCCTTTTTTAAAGGTCGCGCAGAGGGCCTCATTATTCCAGGATAGTTCTGAAGCAAGAGTACGGAATTGTACGGCGTACTCGCCAACGGAAGAATTACCCTGGACCAGGTTCAACAGGGCAGTCTCAGCAGAAGAGGCTCGGGCAGGTTCCTCAAAGACACTTCGAATTTCCGAGAAGAAGGAGTGTACAGAGGCAGTGACGGGGTCATTGCGGTCCCAGAGCGGTGTGGCCCATGACAGAGCTTTTCCAGACAGAAGGCTGACTACGAAAGCCACCTTAGACCTTTCAGTAGGAAACTGGTCCGACATCATCTCCAAGTGCAGGGAACATTGAGAAAGAAAGCCACGGCAAAATTTAGAGTCCCCATCAAATTTATCCGGCAAGGATAGTCGTAGGCCTGAAGCGGCCACTCGCTGCGGAGGAGGTGCAGGAGCTGGCGGAGGAGATGATTGCTGAAGCTGTGGTAGTAGCTGCTGTAGCATCACGGTCAGTTGAGACAGCTGGTGGCCTTGTTGCGCTATCTGTTGTGACTGCTGGGCGACCACCGTGGTGAGGTCGGCGACAACTGGCAGAGGAACTTCAGCGGGATCCATGGCCGGATCTACTGTCACGATGCCGGCTGGCAGGAGGTGGATCCTCTGTGCCAGAGAGGGATTGGCGTGGACCGTGCTAGTGGACCGGTTCTAAGTCACTACTGGTATTCACCAGAGCCCGCCGCAAAGCGGGATGGTCTTGCTGCGGCGGTAGTGACCAGGTCGTATCCACTAGCAACGGCTCAACCTCTCTGACTGCTGAAGATAGGCGCGGTACAAGGGAGTAGACAGAAGCAAGGTCGGACGTAGCAGAAGGTCGGGGCAGGCAGCAAGGATCGTAGTCAGGGGCAACGGCAGGAGGTCTGGAACACAGGCTAGGAACACACAAGGAAACGCTTTCACTGGCACAATGGCAACAAGATCCGGCGAGGGAGTGCAGGGGAAGTGAGGTATACATAGGGAGTGCACAGGTGAACACACTAATTAGAACCACTTGCCCCAATCAGCGGCGCAGTGGCCCTTTAAATCGCAGAGACCCGGCGCGCGCGCGCCCTAGGGAGCGGGGCCGCGCGCGCCGGGACAGGACCGACGGAGAGCGAGTCAGGTACGGGAGCCGGGGTGCGCATCGCGAGCGGGCGCCACCCGCATCGCGAATCGCATCCCGGCTGGAGGCGGAATCGCAGCGCACCGGGTCAGTGGATCTGACCGGAGCGCTGCAGTAGCGAGAGTGTAGCGAGCGCTCCGGGGAGGAGCGGGGACCCGGAGCGCTCGGCGTAACAGGACCTCATCACGAAAAAATTGAGTTTTTGGTCCTCTCCAATTGCACTTCCGAAATTCTCCTTGGATTACCGTGGCTTCAACGCCATTCCCCAACCCTTGATTGGTCCACAGGAGAAATCAAGAGCTGGGGTACTTCTTGTTTCAAGGACTGTCTTAAACCGGTTCCCAGTACTCCCTGCCGTGACCCTGTGGTTCCCCCTGTAACCGGTCTCCCTAAGGCTTATATGGACTATGCTGACGTGTTTTGCAAAAAGCAAGCTGAGACTTTACCTCCTCACAGGCCTTATGACTGTCCTATTGACCTCCTCCCGGGCACTACTCCACCCCGGGGCAGAATTTATCCTCTGTCCGCTCCAGAGACTCTTGCTATGTCTGAATACATCCAGGAAAATTTAAAAAAGGGGTTTATCCGCAAATCCTCCTCTCCTGCCGGAGCTGGATTTTTTTTTGTGTCCAAAAAAGATGGCTCTCTACGTCCTTGCATTGATTACCGCGGACTTAATAAAATCACGGTAAAAAAACGCTACCCCCTACCTCTTATCTCAGAACTCTTTGATCGCCTTCAAGGTGCCCATATCTTTACCAAACTGGACTTAAGAGGTGCTTATAATCTCATCCGCATCAGGGAGGGGGACGAATGGAAGACTGCATTTAACACCAGAGATGGACACTTTGAGTATCTGGTCATGCCCTTTGGCCTGTGCAACGCCCCTGCCGTCTTCCAAGACTTTGTTAATGAAATTTTTCGTGATCTCTTATATTCCTGTGTTGTTGTGTATCTGGACGATATTCTGATTTTTTCTGCCAACTTAGAAGAACACCGCCAGCATGTCCGCATGGTTCTTCAGAGACTTCGAGACAATCAACTTTATGCCAAAATGGAGAAATGTCTGTTTGAATGTCAATCTCTTCCTTTCCTAGGATACTTGGTCTCTGGCCAGGGATTACAAATGGACCCGGATAAACTCTCTGCCGTCTTAGATTGGCCACGCCCCTCCGGACTCCGTGCTATCCAACGTTTTTTGGGGTTCGCCAATTATTACAGACAATTTATTCCACACTTTTCCACTATTGTGGCTCCTATCGTGGCTTTAACCAAGAAAAATGCCAATCCCAAGTCCTGGTCTCCCCAAGCGGAAGACGCATTTAAACGGCTCAAGTCTGCCTTTTCTTCTGCTCCCGTGCTCTCCAGACCTGACCCATCTAAACCCTTCCTATTGGAGGTAGATGCCTCCTCAGTGGGAGCTGGAGCGGTCCTTCTACAAAAAAATTCTTCCGGGCATGCTGTTACTTGTGTTTTTTTTTCTAGGACCTTCTCTCCGGCGGAGAGAAACTACTCCATCGGGGATCGAGAACTACTGGCCATTAAATTGGCACTTGAGGAATGGAGGCATCTGCTGGAGGGATCAAAATTTCCAGTTATCATTTACACTGATCACAAGAATCTCTCCTATCTCCAGTCTGCCCAACGGCTGAACCCTCGCCAGGCCAGGTGGTCGTTGTTCTTTGCCCGTTTTAACTTTGAAATTCATTTTCGCCCTGCCGACAAGAACATTAGGGCCGATGCCCTCTCTCGTTCCTCGGATGCCTCGGAAGTAGAGGTCTCTCCGCAACACATCATTCCTCCTGACTGTCTGATCTCCACTTCTCCAGCCTCCATCAGGCAAACTCCTCCAGGGAAGACCTTCGTTTCTTCACGCCAACGTCTCGGGATTCTCAGATGGGGTCACTCCTCCCACCTCGCAGGCCATGCGGGCATCAAAAAGTCCTTGCAACTCATCTCTCGTTTCTATTGGTGGCCGACTCTGGAGACGGATGTTGTTGATTTTGTGCGGGCCTGTACTGTCTGTGCCCGGGACAAGACTCCTCGCCAGAAGCCTGCTGGTCTCCTTCATCCTCTGCCTGTCCCCGAACAGCCTTGGTCACTGATTGGTATGGACTTTATTACAGACTTACCCCCATCCCGTGGCAACACTGTTGTTTGGGTGGTCGTTGATCGATTTTCCAAGATGGCACATTTTATTCCTCTTCCTGGTCTTCCTTCAGCGCCTCAGTTGGCAAAACAATTTTTTGTACACATTTTTGTCTTCACGGTTTGCCCACGCAGATCGTCTCGGATAGAGGCGTCCAATTCGTCTCTAAATTCTGGAGGGCCCTCTGTAAACAGCTCAAGATTAAATTAAACTTCTCTTCTTCTTATCATCCCCAATCCAATGGGCAAGTAGAAAGAATTAACCAGGTCCTGGGTGACTATTTACGGCATTTTGTTTCCTCCCGCCAGGATGACTGGGCAGATCTTCTACCATGGGCCGAATTCTCATACAACTTCAGAGTCTCTGAATCTTCTGCTAAGTCCCCATTTTTCGTGGTGTACGGCCATATGGAAAGAGACCCAAAAATCTCTTTTACAGGCTTCATCCCGCATGAAAAGGTTTGCCGATAGGAAAAGAAGAACCCCCCCCATTTTTGCTCCCGGAGACAAGGTATGGCTCTCCGCCAAATATGTCCGCTTTCGTGTCCCCAGTTACAAACTGGGACCACGCTATCTTGGTCCTTTCAAAGTCTTGTGCCAGATTAATCCTGTCTCTTACAAACTCCTTCTTCCTCCTTCTCTTCGTATTCCCAATGCCTTCCATGTCTCTCTCCTTAAACCACTCATCATCAACCGTTTCTCTCCCAAACTTGTTTCTCCCACTCCTGTTTCCGGTTCTTCTGACATCTTCTCCGTAAAGGAGATACTGGCCTCCAAGACGGTCAGAGGAAAAAGATTTTTTTTGGTAGATTGGGAGGGCTGTGGTCCTGAAGAGAGATCCTGGGAACCTGAGGACAACATCCTAGACAAAAGTCTGGTCCTCAGGTTCTCAGGCTCCAAGAAGAGGGGGAGACCCAAGGGGGGGGGGGGGGTACTGTTACGCCGAGCGCTCCGGGTCCCCGCTCCTCCCCGGAGCGCTCGCAACATCCTCGCAATCGCAGCGCCCCGGTCAGACCTGCTGACCGGGTGCGCTGCGATACCTCTCCCAGCCGGGATGCGATTCGCGATGCGGGTGGCGCCCGCTCACGATGCGCACCCCGGTTCCCGTACCTGACTCGCTCTCCGTCGGTCCTGTCCCGGCGCGCGCGGCCCCGCTCCTTAGGGCGCGCGCGCGCCAGGTCTCTGCGATTTAAAGGGCCACTGTGCCACTGATTGGCGCAGTTGGCTTAATTAGTGTATTCACCTGTGCACTTCCCTATATAACCTCACTTCCCCTTCCCTTCCTTGCCGGATCTTGTTGCCATTGTGCCAGTGAAAGCGTTTCCCAGTGTGTTCCTAGCCTGTGTTCCAGACCTCCTGCCGTTGCCCCTGACTACGATCCTTGCTGCCTGCCCCGACCTTCTGCTACGTCCGACCTTGCTCTTGTCTACTCCCTTGTACCGCGCCTATCTTCAGCAGTCAGAGAGGTTGAGCCGTTGCTAGTGGATACGACCTGGTTGCTACCGCCGCTGCAAGACCATCCCGCTTTGCGGCGGGCTCTGGTGAAAACCAGTAGCAGCTTAGAACCGGTCCACTAGCACGGTCCACGCCCATCCCTCTCTGGCACAGAGGATCCACCTCCTGCCAGCCGAATCGTGACAGCAGGTAGCATTATTCTTGCTGTCAGGAGACGAAGAAGGTAAGAGTAGGGATTTTGTTATAAACCCTTTCCTGGTCAGGGAAGGGGAGAGATTGAGAGAGAGAGAGTGCAATTTTGGGTGTATTGCAGCAGTGATTCACCTCAAGCTCAAATCCAGCCTAGAAGCACTGACAGGGATAGGAGTGAGATTGAGAGAGAAAGTACAATTTTGGGTGTATTACAGCAGCGATTCAACTCAAGCCCAAATCCAGCCTAGAAGCACTGACAGAGAAGGGAGAGATTGAGAGAGGAAGTGCAATTTTGGGTGTAGTACACAGCGACTGTGTGCTGCAGCACTGGTGTGTACAACTGAAAAGCTAATAGTAGCCAGCCAGTTAGGGTGAGCAGAGCACTAAAAGCCATAATCACCTGCTATTAGTGCCTAATACAGGTTGCATATTGTCCTCCATTAAGTGTAACCTGTGCATTTAAGTGGTGTACCATTTTGTTCCTGTTAAAGTCTTAAGGGCCTAGTTACTGTGAAAGGTCAGCCAAAAGTACACACCTGCTGCTGTTCTGGAAAAATACTGTTTTAAGCGTAGTGAAGCATATTGTACTCCCCTCATATATGCACTAAGTATGTCAGACAGAGAAGTGCCAAGATGTGCACAGAGGAGTGGCAGAGGCCTAAATTCATCAGGCGCAGTCGGAGATCGTAGCAGACTAGGGGAGAGTGACAGCAGGAGTCATAGCGAGAGGCCTGAGCTCCTGGTATCAGCTAGCGGTCATGTCTCGACCAGCAACCCTTCTGCTGTATTTGAATGGTTAACTCGGTCATCCACTTCATCACAAGTGACATCTAACACCCCCAGTCAACAGTTGGTGGGTTTCTCAGACACAACCATCAGTTAGCATGGCTCGGGAGCAGTCCCTGGACAGGACAGTCTGCAGCTACTGCCAAGCCAAGAAGTGAAGGAGACATCCCCCGCTTCCTTCACTAGGCGGGCAAGTAGTGATGAGGAGGGTGGCGAGGGAGGTGGTGTTGCGAGCGTTCAGGTCCCTGAAGCACACAATGTTGAGGAACCTGAGGAGGACATCAGTGACGTGCAGACACAACTCGATGATGATGAAGCCGATCGCACTTGGGAGCCGGGTGCAGAAGGGAATTCATCATCATCAGGAGAAGAGGGTGGCAGGTTTCCCTTGAGGCAGCAGCTGAGCCAGCAAGGTGGTAGCATGTAGAGATGAGCGAATCGAATCTGACGAATCTGAATTTGTTACGAATTTAATGAAAAATTTGATTTGTAACCATGCGAATATCGCCGCGATTCTATCGCACAAATCGCTTTATTAAACTCCATTTAGTGCGGTCCAGGCTCCATGGCATCTAAAATGCCAGATCCACATGTGAGGACATGGGGCAAGGAATCCTGGGAAGGCGGGAACAAGGGTAGGTGGGATGACCCTGAATCACATGCAGGATGCAACCTATGAGCAGCCAGCCACCCCTGTGATGTCACAGCCATATATAATCAGCAGCCATATTGCGGCCAGTCACTTCATCCTTACACTGCAGAGAGATAGATGGGGACAGACAGCCCTGTGTGTTACACAGAAAAGCTTTTTCCAACAGCGATTTACCTCCTAGTCAAGTCAGCGTTCTGTTGGACAGACAGCAATTTGTTTGTCACAGAAAAGCATTCTTACTGCAGCGATCCACCTCCCAGTCACTGTATACAGCGTTATATTATAGAGAGGATCAGAGAGCAGTGTGTTGCACAGAAGAACAGCAGCGATTCAGCTCAAGCACAAATCCTGCCTAGAAGCACTGATAGGGAAGGGAGGGAGATTGAGAAAGTGTAATTTTTGCTGTAGTACACAGTGACTGTGTGCTGCAGCACTGGTTTCTACTGCTGGTGTTGTGCACGAAAACTTTTTTAAGTGTACTATAGTGTACGCATTTTTCTGCCCTCATAAGTGTATACCACATACGTACATCTAAGTATTGTACCATTTTTTTTCCTGATAAAGTCTCAAGGGCCTAGATACTGTGAAAGAACAGCCAAAAGTACTCACCGGCTGTTGTTGTACACATACTATTTTAAGCGCACTTTAGCACATTTTTCTGCCCTCATAAGTGCATACCACATACGTACATCTAAGTGTTGTACCATTTTGTTCCTGAAAAAGTCTCTAGGGCCTACATACTGTGAAAGGACAGCCAAAAGTACTCTTGTACACATACTTTTTTAAGCGTACTGTTGCGCATTTTTCAGCCCTCATTAGTGCATACCACATACGTTCATCTAAGTGTTGTACCATTTTGTTTCTGATAAAGTCTCAAGGCCCTTGATACTGTTAAAGGACAGCCAAAAGTACTCACCGGCTGGTGTTGTACACAAAAACTTTTTTAAGCGTACTGTAGCGCATTTTTCTGCCCTCATAAGTGCATACCACTTACGAACATCTAGGTGTTCCTGATAAAGTCTCAAGGGCCTAGATACTGTGAAAGTACAGCCAAAAGTACTCACCAGCTGTTGTTGTACACATACTATTTTAAGCACACTGTAGCACATTTTTCTGCCCTCATAAGTGCATACCACATACGTACATCTAAGTGTTGTGCCATTTAGTTCCTGATAAAGTCTTAAAAGCCTAGACACTGTGAAAGGACAGCCAAAAGTACACACCTGCTGCTGTTCTAGACAAATACTGTTTTAAGCATAGTGAAGCGTATTGTTCTCCCCTTATATACGCATTGAGTATGTCAGGCAGAGAAGTACCAGGACCTGCACAGGGGAGTGGCAGAGGCCTAAATTAATCAGGCACAGGAAGAGGTTGCAGCAGACTAGGGGCGAGTGGCCTGATCTCCCAGTATCAGTTGGCATTCGTGTCTCAAGCAGCAACCCATCTGCCATTATCGATTGGTTAACACGATCATCCACTTCATCACAAGTGACATCTGATACCACCAGTCAACAGTTGGTGGGTTCCTCAGACACAACCCTCAGTTGGCATGGCGTGGGAGCAGTTCCTGTCCTCCCATTGCCTCTGTCCTATGCTGTTCTCTCCCCTACAGAAGTAGCCTATGCTGTGGGTGCAGCTCCACTATTCAGTGAGGACGATCTACTAGAGGACAGTCAGCAGCTACTGCCCAGGCAAGAAGTGGAGGAGACATCCGCCGCTTCATCTGCTCGATGGGCAGGTAGTGATGAGGAGAGTGACGTGGGAGGTGGTGTTGCCAGCGTTCAGGAAGCAGACACTGTTGAGGAACCTGAGGAGGACATCAGTGATGTGCAGACACAACTCGATGATGATGAAGCTGATCGCAATTGGGAGCCTGGGCTTCATCATCATCAGGAGAAGAGGGTTGCAGGTTGCCCGTGAGGCAGCAGTTGAGCCCGCAAGATGGTTGCATGGTTGGCAGTCAGCATGGTGGCAGAAGTGGAAATTCTGGACCCAAATGTGCCCTGGGGAGACCACCTGCTTCGTTGCAGCCTACCTTCCCAGGAGGTAGTAGAACAGTGGTTCCTGGAGATGGCGGCAGTAGCAGTCAATTAGTGCGGACTGTTGGTGGGAAAATCAGCTACTCGGCAGTGTTGCAGTTTTTCATCAAGCATCCGGAGAAGGCTAACATAGCAACATGCAAGATGTGTCGGCAGAAGATGAAGCGTGGTCAGGGTCCCTATGTTGGCACCACGGCCTTGTGTCAACATATTCTGCACCCCATAAAACGGCCTGGGAGAACCGTGGCTCCGATGTGGTGGTCCAGCCTGCTGCATCACCTGGTGGCATGCCACTCCCTCTTTAGCCAACAAAGGCTCCACCACCTCAGCTGAAGGGAGCTGTGTGTCATACCCTCCTTATGTCTCTCCAGATGCTCCTGCTCCTCCTACTTCGAGTCAGTCATTCCGCCAGCAATCCATCCGTGAAGCCATGTCCAAAAGACAACAGTATGTTGTCAACAGTATGTCCAATGGCGCAGAAGTTGAATGTGCTCCTGTCCAAGTTGCTGGTGCTGCAGTCCCTCCCTTTTCAAGTGGTGGACTCTACACCTTTCAGAGAACTGATGGTTTGTGCCGAGCCGAGGTGGAGAGTCATGAGAAATTATTTCTTTGTGAAGGAGGCAGTACCAGCCCTGCACAATTTTGTGGAAGTGAAAGTGAGCCAGTCCTTGATCCTGTCAGTGTATACCAAAGTGCACGGCAGCACTCAGGGGGCCTCTGCACTAACCTTCCACTGCCATGGCTGCTGGGGAGGGGTGGGGTGGCAGCAGGAGTTTCAGCTCCATCAGCAGCAGCCTGAGTCTACAGTTGCTGATGAGTACCTTTCTTCACCAGCATAGGGAAGCAACTCATCAGTAGCAGGTAGACCTGGAGCAGGACCTGAACCAGCAGGTGGTGGCATACCTTGACATGACCATGCCAACACACCTTGAAGATCCGCTGGAATTCTGGGCAGCAAAACTTGATTTGTGGCCGCAATTAGCAGAGTTTGCCCTGAAAAAAGCTGTCCTGCCCGGCCAGTAGTGTGCCATCAGAGCAGATGTTTAGTGCGGCGGGGGCCATAGGAACCCCAAGGAGAACTCATTTGTCCACGAAAAATGTGGAGAGACTGACCTTTGTGAAGATGAATCAGGCATGGATCAGCCAGGATTCCCACCGACCAATGCCTGATGCATCAGAGTAGATTGACCATGGTGCCACACCAACACTTCACAAATATGGATAGTGCCAAACAGATTTAAGGCGCTGCTCCCTAGTTACAAACCACCGCACAACTCTGTCATTGGGTCACTTTCAGGACTCCTGATGCTGCTGCTACCACCTCCAGGCTGTGTCATTCAGCCACTATATGTTCTCCTTATGTCGCCACCAACTCCAGGCGGTGCCATTCAGCCACTATATGGTCTCCTCATGCTGCCGCAACCTCTATGCTGTGACGTTTAGCCACTATATGTTCTACTCATGCTAGCGCCAACTCCAGGCTGTGCCATTCAGTCACTATATGGTCTCCTCATGCTTCCGCCACCTTTAGGCTGTGTTATTCAGCCACTATATGGTCTCCTCATGCTGCCGCAAACTCCTCGCTGAAAGGCAGGGGCTGGAACAGGTGGTAACTCACCTTGCGGCAGACCACCGGCTCGATGCTCACCAGAATGGGTCCTCAAAAAAGGATTTTTTTTAAATGAAATAAATTCTAATTAAATAAAATAAAAGTTACGTAAAAATATCTCTTTAATCTCTTCAATTGTGACGCAATATGGTCTATCGACCCTTCTGCCACTTCTGCCATACTGAATAACAGTATTATTTCATTAACCCAGCACACTCCCTATGCATGTTACAGCATGGCAATGTGTTCTACACCCCTATTGAGGCTCTAAATAGGCCAGAAATAACCATATTTAATAGTGTTTCGTTGCAAATAAATTCGGACCGAAACTAACTTTTTTGGAAAATTCGGCGAATCGACCGAATCTAATTTTTCAAAAAAACTCTCATCTCTAGTCCCTATACCATCCAGAACATAATCCTGTCTGGCTGCAGCATCATCTCTGTCCCAGCTGAAGCACAGGCTCCAGGAAGTGAGGGCAGAACTTGTACACCTCTGTGCTCACTCCTGTCCAGTCTGTCAGATTCTCATCTGAAAACAGAGAGGAGGGGGTTACAGAGCAGCCTGCAGTGATTGGATGAAGAGACTGTGCCCAGCACAGCAGACTCGGGGAGGAAGTAAATGCATGGTGAGTGAGGGCGAGCTCATGAGCTTGCCTTGGACACACCCCTTCCTGAGCAGTGGATGTCTAAATAAGTGAGCAGCAGAACTGAGGGATTTGTAAGCCAAATACAGAAGCTAGACACATAAAAAAGACATGTAAAGAATCTGATAGAAGAACAATTTTTTTCTGTGATATAATAGATATGGTTTTATCATAACCAGGTTATCTTTTAGTTTTTGCTGGTTGGAGTAGATAAAATTAAGAATTCTTGGCAATAAGGATTTCTGTTTAATCTGATACACCTTTACCCCTTGTGACTATTTTAACATCACATTTTAAGTATAATATGGAAAGAACTAAATTTGAACAAATATCTACAAGATAATCTACAAGATAATAAAGCCATCGGCTAGACGGGACTATGATGTTTGAGGTTATGTAGATGTCACATGTTTGGGCTATCGTAAGACATATTTAGGCATTCTTGGAGATATTATTAGACGGTAGGATGAGCTGCATTTCCCCAAAAATTATTTACCATCTTCTTTGAGGGGATTTAAAGTTTATTTTCTGTCTGGTTTATTTAGTTTTGTGGTGTTTATGGAACATAGCGCTGACCCCATGTTGAGATTTAGGAAAGACGACACGTCTGTGTTATATGTCCATGAAGGAGTAAGAGCTTCAGTATTATGGCTCCCTTGCTGAAGGACTTACAGTCGCAATAACACCAGGAAACTAGGCTTCAGAATTTGTATTCTATGAGTAAAGGAAATGTAGGGTAGGATTCATAGACCAGATGAAAGTAAGTGAACACTTCTATTCTATTTAAAGGGGTACTCCACTTTAAATAATCCACTCCAAATCATTTTAATCAACTGGTGCCAGAAAGTTAAACAGATTTGTAAATTACTTCTATTTAAAAATCGTAATCCTTCCAGTACTTATCAGCTGCTGTATGCTACAAAGGAAGTTCTTTTCTTTTCGAATTTCCTGTCTGTCTGACCACAGTGCTCTCTACTGACACCTCTGTCCATGTCAGGAACTGTCCAGAGCAGGAGAGGTTTGCTATGGAGATTTGCTCCAGCTCTGGACAGTTCCTGACATGGACAGAGGTGTCAGCAGAGAGCACTGTGGTCAGACTGAAAAGAGAAATTCAACTTCCTCTGTAGTATACAGCAGCTGATAAGTACTGGAAGGATTAAGATTTTTAAAGTAGAAGTAATTTACAAATCTGTTTAACTTTCTGGCACCAGTGGATTTAAAAAAAAAAAAATGTTTTCCAGCGGGGTATAACTTTAACACTTAATATTTACAGTTTATGTACATGCACTTATAGTCCCAGCACAGATGACTGGCAATCTCATCCCTGTATGTCAGCAACAAACACCCTTTACATCAGTGTTTCCCAACTAGGGTGTCTCCAGCTGTTGCAAAACTACCATTTCCAGCATGCCCAGACACATAAATGACACTATTGAAGAACACATATGAGAAAAGTGTTACAAAACAATACCAAAAGACTGTGCTCCCCACATATTTAAGCTGGGAGTTGTAGTTTTGCAACAGCTGGAGGCACCCTGATTGGGAAACACTTGTATAGATTATATCACCAGAGATCTAAGAGAACTTTAGTTGGTAAATCAGGTGTGTTAAAGGGGTACTCCGGTGGAAAACTTTTTTTTTTTTATTAATCAACTGGTGCCAGAAAGTTAAAAGGATTTGTAAATTACTTCTATTTAAAAAAATCTAAATCCTTCCAGTACTTATCAGCTTCTGTATGCTCCACAATAAGTTATTTTCTTTTTGAATTTATTTTCTGTCTGGCCACAGTGCTCTCTGCTGACACCTCAGTCCATGTCAGGAACTGTCCAGAGCAGGAGAGGTTTGCTATGGAGATTTGTTCCTGCTCTGGACAGTTCCTGACATGGACAGAGGTGTCAGCAGAGAGCACTGTGGTCAGACAGAAAATAAATTCAAAAAGAAAATAACTTCCTCTGTAGCATACAGCAGCTGATAAGTATTGGAAGGATTAACATTTTTAAATAGAAGTATTTTACAAATCTGTTTAACTTTCTGGCACCCTTTGATTAAAAAGAAAATAGTTTTTTGACGGAATACCCCTTAAAAAGATGTTGTTGGGTTTGCCTTCACTAAGCTCCTCTAAAACCCATGTCTGATCAGACGCACAGAGTGCCATGTCTTTACTGATCCCTAAAAAAGAACACTTGGCACTAATGCATGATATTTTATTGGCGATCCAAAACAGACTAATCAGCCATCTATACAACAGAATAAAGGTAAAGATAAATATATGAAAATAGATCAGTATACAATTGACAAAAATAAAAAATAAAATAAAACAAAGTAAAACTGCTGATCCCTAAGGGTACCAGGAGTCAGACACCGACCGATCACATATTGATAATCTATCTTTATAGAAAATCCTTTTAAATACCACATGATCAGTGGATGGCAACAATACAGGATGGATCATATTATAGAAGTTTGTTAAAATGTAAAGGATAATAAATGATACATACTTAGTTGGAAAAAAAAATGTGACTCAATGGTCACAAGTTGAATTTGTAACAAATGAACCCAAAAGAGCAAATATGTCATCCCATACCTTCCCGGTATACCTTCCCGGTATTAGGAGACTGTAAGACGATAGCCTCGTTGGTATGTGCCAGGACCAAGTATGAGGAACAAAAGACTTTGTTTTCCCTGGATGCCTAAGAAACTGCAAATTATTAAAGATTACCCCTGAAATTACTGTTACCCAAGCAGCCAATTAAGGAGTCACACTGCGTGCCCTCCGTGAAAGGACGATTCTTTCTAGCCTGAAATGAAAATAAAAAGAAAGATAAAATTATGACTTGAAAGTGATCGGTGGCTCGTGAAGGGATCCGAGTCAGTGGGATCAGGGGCTTCTGGTGAGAAATAATGAACTTCTTCAGGACACTAGGAGAAATACCTGCTCATAAGGTCGAATCCCAAGGTTCTCTTTCCAGTTGCATGTTGTCTGTTAAATGTTCTTGTTTATTGGATGAGGTGCTGCAAAGAGAAGCCAAAGAGATAGCCAAGTACATTTAAAGGGGTTCTCCGGCGCTTAGACATCTTATCCCCTATGCAAAGGATAGAGGATAAGATGCCTGATTGCAGGGGTCCCGCCGCTGTGGACCCCCGTGATCTTGCACGCCGCACCCTGTTTAAAATCAGTCCCCGGAGCATGTTTGCTCCAGGTCTGATTACTATCGATCACGGGGCCGGAGCGTTGTGACGTCAAGGCTCAGCCCCGTGTGACGTCACGCTCCATCCCCCTCAATGCAAGCCTATGGGAGAGGGCATGTCATGCTCCGCCCCCTCAATGCAAGCCTATGGGAGGGGGCGTGACAGCTGTCACGCCCCCTCCCATAGGCTTACATTGAGGGGGGCGGAGCGTGACGTCACACGGGGCAGAGCCTTGACGTCACAATGCTCCGGCCCCGTGATCGACAGTAATCAGACCTGGAGCGAACACGCTCCAGGGACTGATTTTAAACGGGGTGCGGCATGCAAGCTCACAGGGGTCCCGTGGATAGGGGATAAGATGTCTAAGCGCCGGAGTACCCCTTTAAACAGATCATGGAACGCCTTGGTGAATCCTTATACTCTATAGCTGGGGGCAAAAATGCTATGGGGCTCATGAAGTGGGGGTCCAGCTAGGGTTGCCACCTGACCGGTATTTTACTGGCACGGCTGGTATTTTAGACACCCTGTCGGTATTTTAATATTAAAAATACCGTCAATGCAATGGCCGGTATTTATCCAACCAATCCTCCAACTCCCGGACTGTTGCACCATATACTATACCAGTGTTTCCCAACCACAACGCATCCAGCATTTGCTGTGTGATTAACACACAGGTCCCAACGCATGCGTCCTTCAGCTCATCTAACGTGCGCGCCGCCACGTGTTATCCAGGCACATGTTGGATGAACTGAAGGACACATGCGTTGGGACCTGTGTGTCAATCACACAGCTGTCCCAGCACTGACGTACAGGGGGTGGGGTTGGCGGCGGCAGGGCATCGCGTACCTCGTGCCACGCCTATCCGATCTATGTATGCATTATTCCTTATAATGCACAGCTGATGCAGAATCTCTTTTTGAAGAGTAAAATAAGCTTTCTGTCCAGGCAAAGTAAAAAACCTGAGAATCAGATTAAGGACTTAAAATAATCAGGACCAGGAAAACATCAGGACTTGGCTGAACCCACGTAAGCGACATGTACGAAACCCATTATGTCATGTGACCATTACACATAGCCCTAATATTTTGCCTTAAAGGGGTACTCCCATGGAAAACTTTTTTTTTTTTTAATCAACTGGTGCCAGAAAGTTAAACAGATTTGTAAATCACTTCTATTGAAAAAAATCGTAATCCTTCCAGTACTTTTTAGGGGCTGTATACTAAAGAGAAATCCAAAAAAGAAATGCATTTCCTTTTATGTCATGACCACAGTGCTCTCTGTTGACCTCTGCTTTCCATTTTAGGAACTGTCCAGAGCAGCATATGTTTGCTATGGGGATTTTCTCCTGCTCTGGACAGTTCCTAAAATGGACAGCAGAGGTCAGCAGAGAGCACTGTGGTCATGACATAAAAGGAAATGCATTTCTGTTTTGGATTTCTCTTTAGTATACAGCCCCTAAAAAGTACTGGAAGGATTAAGATTTTTTAATAGAAGTGATTTACAAATCTGCTTAACTTTCTGGCACCAGTTGATTTAAAAAAAAAGTTTTCCACGGGAGTACCCCTTTAAGTGCCAGAGACACAACATAGGAGCTGTATACAAATAATGTAAGCATACCGTATATGTTGGGCAATACTGCTGGCAAAATAGCTTTTTTCTACTATAAATTCATCGGAACAAAATAAACGGTTGCAAAAGTGTCCACAGCTTATATGAATTACATAGCCTATATTAAAACTTCTCTGATATTTCTAGTCCTTTTGTTTTATTTGCTCCATCAGTTCTGTGCTAGATCCAATTGATGACAGGAATTACTGTATTTTGTCACTTTTTCACATGGAGTCAAATGCATGTTAAACATGATATAGCCCTGTATGCAAACCATCCCATAATGTAATAAAAAGAGACATTTATTGGCTTTTGACAGACCCGATGCTAAAGCATTAGAAGATGTTACCTTTAATAAGTCTGGGTATATAAGGTTATAAAGTATTGGATATTGCCATGGCAACACATGCCTGCATAGAGCAGCAATCCCAGAGGAGATCCCGGATAGAGATGTTTACTATATATTATCATCCTCAGGCTTATTCTATGGTAACTGTGCTATAGATATTTATACATACAGGGTTTGGAATACACAGCACATACTATGTATATAGCTACATGGTTTAAAGGGTTACTCCGCTCCCCAACGTCCGGAACATTGAGTTCCTGAACACTGTGTGTAGGCTTCCGTGTTCACGCTCCCCCCCTCGTGACGTCACGCCCCCTCATGTTACGTCATGTTACGTCATGCCCCGCCCCCTCAATGCACGGTCGTCGCACCCCATTCCCATAGACTTTCATTGAGGGGGCAGGCCGTGACGTCACAAGGGCGTGGGCGTGAACACGGAAGCCCGCACACAGCGTTCAGGAACTCAATGTTTCGGACGCTGGGGAGCGGAGTAACCCTTTAATCATGACATGAGAAAGGAAGCCAATAGGGGTATATTATAAATTACAAAGTTGTAAATGATCAATAAATAACTTCTCCAATCCATCACGGACCGTCCGTTAGCGTCTCAGGAACCCTAATGGGGAATGTAACATTGCATGGTGACAAGAATGGGAGCTGCTATTATCAATACTCTAAGCGTCTATTCTAGGGTTGCCACCTTTATTGCAAAAACATTAATAAAAATACCAGCCATGCTAATTTGCATAATTTGTTATATATGCGTGACATCACAGGAAGCCCTGCCCTGTAATGGCACAGGGGGATCAGAAGGGTATTAAAATGGCACGAGGGGATCAAAGGGGGGCAGTTTAAATGGCACAAGAGGATCAGAAGTGGATTAAAATGGCACATGGGGGGTCAGAGGGGGGGGGATTGAAATGACACGGGGAGATCAGAGGGGGGATTAAAATGGCACAGGTGGGGTCGAAGGGGGGGATTGAAATGGCACAGGGGGATCAGAGGGAGGCAAATGAAATGGCTCAGGGGGATAATTTGGTGAGGATTGAAATGGAACGGAGGGGGGATCAGAGGGCCCCTGTGCCATTTCAGTCCCCCCCTGATCATCCTGTGTGATTTTAATCGACACTCCCCCCCCCCCCACCCCCAATCAGAAATTTAGAAGGCTTTCATTTGAGGCGGAATTCCGCAAGCGGAAATTCTGCCATGTGAATAGACTCTTGTGGGGACTACAACTCCCAGCATGCCCTCACTGTATGGGCATGCTGGGAGTTGTAGTCTTACAATGGGTAGCAGACAGATGGGAGATGTGCAGCGATGGTGGGAGACAAGTGGGGGGATGTAAATCAGTGTCCCCTTCATTAAGTGAGGGTAGCGGGGATAGAATCAGATGGAGCCCGGGCGGCTGCAGAGTGATGCCAGCCCGGGCTCCTTTGTACAGTTGTAATATCATATTTCCCTCTGGAGCCGTGATCATGGCGGGCAGCGGGAAATATAAAAATTTGCCCTCTAAAGCCGTATTGTAAGCCAGCTCCAGGCTTGCTTACATTTACGCTGTTTTGGAGGGCTTGCGACTTTTTGTGCGACTTTCGCACTTGATAAATCTCTGATCACTGCAAAGGGAAAAATAATTTTGCTTACAGCGAAAAGTCGCACAAAAATTTGCTTAGGTGCTAATGCGACTTTTTGTGCGACTTTTGTAAACAAAAAAATAGAGCTCTAAATCCCTTGATAAATGTCCCCCTTGGTGTTCAGGTCATGGGTGAGACTGAATTTATTAGCTACAGATTCCTCCAACCTGCAAGCATCTGCCAACCCTATTGATTTGAATGCAGAAATCAGCGAAGAAACCCCATCGAAATCAGCCTGAATTTTATCAGTATGAATACGTCCTAATGATATAATTTTATTATAATAATTGATATACAATCATAATAACCATGATATAAAAACTGTTAACAAGAATAATAATAATCATAATAATATATATACTATTGCATATATGAAGAAGTATGAGAATTGGCTTGCTACTTTAGATTCTATACTATCTACATACTTGTTTATTGATGGTGTATATTGTAATGATATTGTAGTAGACTCGGATTGATATGTACTACTAACACACACGTATATATATATATATATATATATATATATATATATATATATATAGAAGAGAAGCAGGTGGAGCAGCACTCAAGTTGAGTTAGGTGCAGTGGGTGCAGGCTGTGGATGGGCCCTGGTCCTCGGGCCCCGATGAAATACAGCAACCAAGTAAACGCAGCAGCACTCCAGCGTAGTGAAGAGTAGTGACTTTTATTTATCACCAAAAAGCAATAGCGACGTTTCAACCACCTCACGTGGCCGTCCTCAAGCAGTGCAAGTTACATAGTAAGTGCATTAAATAGGGAGAGACAATGTGACCTCACTTCCTGTGGGCGTACAATAATTTGCAAGTGTAAACAAACAAGTAAGATTACAGTAATGTACCTCTATACATCTCATGTACAGGGAACCCTGTTCTACTGCAAAAATAAAGTGTAACAACAAAAAATGTAAAAAACAAAACATTTGTGCTACGCATACAATATACGATTGCTATGCAGTGCAGTGTTAAAGAACATTATTCCGTGTCAGTCAGTCCATACCTCCAGTCCCAGGCGTGGGACCCGAACATACAGATCCCAAACAATCCCCCTGATACCTCCATAGGAACAAAAAAAGCAAAATGGTAAATGCATGCTAGTTGATCACGTCCCCCCCCCTTAAAAGGGGTGGGGACCGTGTGAGTTTATTAAAAAAGAAGGAACTCAAATGGATTTTTCAACTTCATACCCTCAAACCAGAGGGTCTGAATGTTGACTTTAAGGTAACACACGCTATCTGTAACGCCTAAATTGAGATAACATGACACATCCTGACCTGTGTAATAAGTGTTTTTCTAATATTTTGTAATATATACACTATTTCCTTCATCACATTAACAATATTTTCTTCTTGTGCTTTGATCCAGGTCCAACGTGGAAACCCGACGAGATCTCCATCATCCACCTGAAAGCTGAAACCTCCATTAGGAGTATTCTTTGTTTCTCCTTTTTTTATATACCTTATATTTTTTATTATCTATTTTGGGCCAGGTTGTGGACTCCAGTTTAACTAAAGTGGCGTTTTCCTGCTATGGAGAACTGGATGCTATGGACGGGCTAGACATTCATTGGGTACATTTATTCTCCATATCAGGGGCCGGTGTCTGCTCTGCTATAACCCGCTCTATATTGGCGGTTTAGCATGGATCACGGTGCACTGGTGAACTACCCCTACCAGTGGGGGAATAATCATCAGTTGCACTGACACCGGGGGCCCGCTGGGAGAAGTACTGGTAACACAGGGACTATGTCAAGCCTTAAACTGTCCATTTTCCAGCACCTAAGATGGCCGACCGGGAGCTCAAGGCGTCGATGCGCAAGCGCGAGCTCGGTCGACAAGTGCGCAGGCGCCAGCACTACGAAAAAGGGCCTGCCAATACTCAAGATGGCGCATAGTCTCCAGCTGGAACGCCCCGCATGTGTGAATTGGAGTACCACAGGCCTTTGAACCGGAAGTTTGGATCCGGCCATCGGAAATTACTACGGTCGGCAAGGACGCCGATCATTTACCATTTTGCTTTTTTTGTTCCTATGGAGGTATCAGGGGGATTGTTTGGGATCTGTATGTTCGGGTCCCACGCCTGGGACTGGAGGTATGGACTGACTGACACGGAATAATGTTCTTTAACACTGCACTGCATAGCAATCGTATATTGTATGCGTAGCACAAATGTTTTGTTTTTTACATTTTTTGTTGTTACACTTTATTTTTGCAGTAGAACAGGGTTCCCTGTACATGAGATGTATAGAGGTACATTACTGTAATCTTACTTGTTTGTTTACACTTGCAAATTATTGTACGCCCACAGGAAGTGAGGTCACATTGTCTCTCCCTATTTAATGCACTTACTATGTAACTTGCACTGCTTGAGGACGGCCACGTGAGGTGGTTGAAACGTCGCTATTGCTTTTTGGTGATAAATAAAAGTCACTACTCTTCACTACGCTGGAGTGCTGCTGCGTTTACTTGGTTGCTATATATATATATATATATACTCAAAAAAAGTCACAGCACACCCAGGTAGCATATAGTGCAAAATAAGTGAGCTTTATTGGCCCATGTTATACGACGTTTCGATGGTATCTCACCATCTTTATCAAGCATAGTATACAAGTAGAATAGTATTTAATATATATATATATATATATATATATATTAAAATGTCCATTTTTCTAAATTGCATTGTATATCCTTGCTGCACTGAACTGCTCCCTCCTCCTCCACCTGTATGCTCCTTTCCGCTCCCACCATTGAGCATCGAAGATGGTGTCCTGGATAAGAAATACGTTGGAGGAGTTTTAACCAATTAGCTGTCTTTCACACCCAATTCACGTAACCTCCTTCACACAGCATTGTATAACCATATAAAAAACCCCTGTAGTCTCTTCCCGGTTTAATAAAGAAAGTATCATCTCAGCTAACAGGTGTCTGGGTGGTCTTTCCTAGCGTGTGCTCCGCTTCTGATAGAACTATTCAGGAAGAGGGCATATCCTCACTGGGTAAAACCAGGATCTATTTCAATATTATGATAGAAAAATTGTAATTTCAAATTATTATAATGATAATAATCATAATTCGAAATTATTATTATCATAATATCATTACAATATCAGAATATACGGTATATGTATAATAGCATATATAATATATAATAGTAGAATATATAAAGATGAAAATTTTAATGCAAAACCACAATTATTTGGATGCAGAAATCAGTGAGGAATTCACGTTCAAATCAACATGAATTTCAGCAGTATCAACATGCCCTAATGATATCATTTTATTATAATACTTAATTACTATACAATAATAATAACCATGAAATAAGAATAAGAATAATAGTTGTTGTAATTATGATTATTATTAATAATAGTTACTGTTATTATTATTATTGTTAATAATAATAATAATAATCTTAATATTTGAAATTATTATTTTTCTATCATTATATCAGAATACACAATATATAAAATAGTATATAGATACTACTTATTACATTGATATAATGATAAAAAAATGATAATTTCAAATTAATATGATGATGATTATTATAAAAAAAAAAATGTGTATATATATATATATATATATATATATATATATATATGTAGGATACAGTAAGATATATGAATGTAAAACTCGAAACTACAGTCACAATGTAAATTGTTCATAACTGTTGAATCGTGAAGAAGTAACTTTTTTATTTCAAGATAAAGAAGGGATAAAATTAAAATGTCCCAATTTTCCCGAGGGCTAAATTCCATGAGCAGAACATCTCCTCCCCGGGAGCTGATGAGTTGTTTGAGACACCAGGAATTGAGTTACTGACAGAATTATACCTGACAATAGTAGAACACAAAGCACGGCATTATCAGGGAGGATAATAAATGGATATATGAGATGAGAGAGAGGCGGCCGTCCGAGGGACTCCAATAAATATTCACCGAGCAGAGAGCCTGAATTAGACCGAGCAGTACTGAAGCCACCTATGTAATAAAGATCATGTAATAAAGTGATGAATGCGTATAATTGCAGTTAAAAGGTTTTTACGGTGTTGTGAAAATAATTACATAATAATAGACAATAACAATTATTAATCTATTTAAAATATACTTTGCCTTTCAGTTCCTCAGTTCCAAAATCTCTGCTTACTGTCAGTGAACTAAAATATCCAAGTTTATATCTAGAGGTTAAAAATCTAGAGAACAGTTTCATCCAAACTAGACAATCATCTTTGGCAGAGTTTCCCAAACAGGATGCCTAGAGCTGTTGCTAAACTACAACTCTAATTTTGCAGAAGCTGGAGACACTCTGGTTGCAAAACACTGCTCTAGGAGGCGGGAGCATGCGCGCAGGGGCTGAGAACACGGTAGACCTGGGAGGCGAGTGACGGCTGGGACTCTCATGCGGGTGCGTCCCACAATGCGAATCCCAGCCCCGTCGGCAGCAGGGAAATGACAGGAGAGCACTCACGGCTAGCGTGTCAGTACCCCCCCACTATGGTCTCCCCCTCTTCTTGGAATTTAGAAAGTTACAGAGTATAGGAGGGTGGCAGATCGGTAATAAAGTTCTTAGCACTATGAGACCAAGGGGTTTCAGGAGTGGGCCAAGACTGTAAGAGGGCCGCAGGTTTCTGTAGAATAGTCTTGTCATGGGCACAGGTGACGCAGGAACAAACAAAATCAGTGAATTCGTGTTCAAGGTGCGGCCACCAGTAATGCCGGGAGATAAGTTGAAAAATCTTCTGTTTACCAGGGTGACCAGGCAGCAAAGAAGAATGTTCCCAATTCAAGACTTTATGTCTCAGTTTAGCAGGCACAAAAGATTTTCCAGGTGGAACTTGTTGAAGATAGACAGGAGCTACAGGAGACAATTGCTCTTGAGGAATATTATGCCTTGGCATGGAATTCAAACCTGCAACATCGGAGGACCAGGAAAGAGCGTCAGCTCTGAAGTTTTTGTTAGCAGGCCTAGAAGGAGGTGAAGATAGAGTTTTAGACTGAATCGGCACAAGACAATGATTTTGGCAAAACTGTCCCCAGCATATGATTTTCACCAGAATTCCAGTCCAGTTGAGGAGAATGACGTTGAAGCCAAGGAAGACCAAGAAGAAGCTCCGAAGTACAATGTGGCAGCACATAGAACTCAATTTTTTCCTTATGCAAATCACCTACTTGCAGGATGAGAGGTTCAGTGCGGTATAGCACCTTACAGTTCAGATTTTGTCCATTAACAGAGGAAATGTACAAGGCTTGGTAAAACGAGTCACTGGAAGGCGAAGTTTCTGAACCAGGGAGGCACCAATGAAGTTGCCAGCGGAACCAACCAACCAAAAATGAAAGACTGACCACAAATGCCACTTTAGCTCGTTCTGTCGAGAACTGATCTGCTATTAGCTCCAGATGCATGGAACACTGAGTCACGAAACCTCTACACATCTTAGGATCTCCATCAAACTTTGAAGGCAAGGATAAGCGAAGCTTGGACCCGGAAGAAATAGCTGACACACGAGGAGACTCAGGCACAGGTGAGCAGCAAGAAGCTGTTGCACCAGAGCAGAAAGTTGATTCATTTGTTGCGCTTGACGAGCTAACTGCTGCGACTGTTGAGCCACGACGGTGGAAAGATCCGAAACATCTGGCAGAGGCACCCCAGCGAGATCCATGGCCGGATTTTACTGTAAAGACTCACGGCAGTAGGCAGGACACTCAGGATGTAGTGGATCCGCTGGACTTGTGTGGCAGATGACGTGGGCTATGCAAGGGAGCGGGGTCTAAGGTGCCGCTAGTTTTCACCAGAGCCCGCGGCAAAGCAGGATGGTCTTGCTGCAGCAGGCAGCACCCAGGTCGCTACCCCTGGCACAACTCGACAACACAGGCGGTTGAGGTGATGCGAGTCACAGGAGGGATTAGGCAAGACGTGGTCTGGACAACAGGAGGTCATTGCTGGCGGCACAGGTGCAAAGATAGGATAGCAGGTGGTTTAAAGGCAGGCAGCAAGGTCAGGTCATGGAATGAAAGGGTCTGGAACACGGCAAGGTAACACAAAATATTCAATGCAGAAAAGAAGAGGTATGAAATAAAGCTGCACTCACCCACTCGGTAATATAAGCCAAACAAAATATTTTATTCCAGTATCCGTACAGCAAAGGCAATGATGTAGCTGGATATGCGGGGAGCAAGAACCGGGGCTCTCAGGTGCAGGGAGTGTACCACTATACAACTAGTTTCGGGTCGGAAATTACGCTTCTTCTAGTCGTGGATTGATGTAATTTCTGACTCTTCTTTTCTGCATTGAATATTGTACGGCCTTCTAAATAGCAGCACCCCCACCACACCACGGGATTGTCATCCATCCACGCTAGCTGTTTATACACATTGCTGCAGTGCCTGATTGCCGTCACCTGCCTTACAAGTCTTCTGTAACACAGAATATGCATTCTATTGGCAATAGGGCAACAAAGATCCGGCAGCGAGTCATGGGAGGAACTGATACTTATAAGAGAAGGTGCAGGTGAATTCATTAATTAAGGGTGTACTGGCCCTTTAAATGTAAGAGCTCTGGCGCACGCACGCCCTAAGAGGCGGGGGCACGCACGCTGGAGCTTAGAACATGGAAGACCAGAGAGGTGAGTGACGGGCTGGGACTCGCATGCAGGCGCGTCCCGCAATGTGAATCCCAGCCATGCCGGCAGTGGGGAAATGAGCGCTCATGGCCAGCGCTGACATTACACATATACAGTATTTACCTATGTAAAGTGCATATTTGTGTGTGTATAGGTTGCTACTTTAAAAAAAAAATATATATATATATTTTTTATAAATATACTTAAAACTGTCCTATTCTCACCCCTATATTTTTCGATCTGCAGGCTTCCATCTGAGAGCACATTTATTGCAGCATGATCTATAGATGTTATCTGCACCATTTTGTTAAAGTGTACCTGTCATGAACAAAAACTTTTTATATAATGTATATAATACCACTATATGTATATTTGCAATATACACTGGTTAAAAAATGTGTATATTATTGTCCCTGCAGCTATTGCATGTGTGTTTCTATGAGGAGTCCAAACACAGGAAGTGAGAGTGGACAAGCATGACTCTGTGCACTAAGAAAAAGTAGGACAGTGTGCACTGAGGCTCTATGACATGCTCCTGGCTCATACATCAGGATGATTGACAAGCCAGGAGCCTGCACAGAGCCCGGTTTGTCCCACTCTCACTTCCTGTTTTTGGACTCATCATAGAGACACACAGGTAATAGCTGCAGAGACAGCATTTTTTCAACCAAAAATATCCACAATTTTGGACCAATGTATATTACAAATATACATATAATGGTATGACAGGTACACTTTAAGGTGGGACTTCTTGATTTTTTTTAATTGTTTTCTTTTTTTTTTTCATAAAGAAATTATACAAGATTACAGAGCAAGAAATAAGCAACAGAAATTGAAAATCCCCCTCACCCACCACCCTATCCACCACAACCAGAGAAGGGAAAGGAAAAACAAAATCACTTTCTCATTTTCTGGCTTCCAAACCTCCCAGATTCTTGCAACCTGTTTCTTCCTCTTCCTATAATCCTTGGCAGAAATAATTTCATAGTTTTTAACCAAGTACCTTGGCGCAAACTAACAATTTCAATAGAAGTACTTTGTCTTTAACATTATCTACAAAGCCCCCTAATATAACGTAACATGATGTGACCAAAGATCTATAATTTTGGCTTTTTGTTTTCACCGTTCACAGTGCAGGAATAGTAATCGGTTCAATAATCAGACAATTCCGCACATGAATTGATGCCAAATTTTTTATTTATTTTTTGTTATTTACATTTGGTTCAGAACTCCGGCTCTGGGTGGCCGTGGTCATAACGTCATGCCACACCCCTCCATTCATGGCTATGGGAGGGGGCGTGATGGCTCTAGTCGCAAGACCCATAAACATGCCCCCTCCCATAGACATGAGTGGAACGGGCTTAGACTAAAGGATAAGATGTCTAGGGGTAGAGTACCCCCTTTAAACCCCTACCCACCCTACACCCTTCCGTACCAGACACATTTTCTTTTTTTTTTTCCTGACATGCAGATTTGAAAGCTTTAAAGTGTCTTCTCTAAATTTTTTGCACCATTTTTTTTCCATGATACATAAGGCTTTATTTTATTTTTGGTGATTTCAGGGGAAAATGTTGCTGCCATACTCTGCAGGGCTGTGTTACATAAGTCATGCATGGTTCATTGTCAACCACCTGGCGTATATAGTCTACGGAAGGCCTGCAAGTGGTTAAAATCATTGCAGAAAATGTTTAGCACCAAGTGCACCAAGCTCCTTCATTTGCATATGTGAAAACCGGGAATATCGGAGGAACGAAGGCACCGATCATCAAACAGTAAGTACCATTGTCAGCAGCATCACTTGCACTATAAGTGTATACCAATAGGTTAGTGTGGGTCGTGCTGATGACAGATTCCCTTTAAGGATATACACCTGTAACAGAACAGGGAGCACATTGTTACGCCGAGCGCTCCGGGTCCTCGCTCCTCCCCGGAGCGCTCGCAACATCCTCGCTACTGCAGCGCCCCGGTCAGATCTACTGACCGGGTGCGCTGCGATACCGCCCCCAGCCGGGATGCGATTCGCGATGCGGGTGGCGCCCGCTCGCGATGCGCACCCCGGCTCCCGTACCTGACTCGCTCTCCGTCGGTCCTGTCCCGGCGCGCGCGGCCCCGCTCCCTAGGGCGCGCGCGCGCCGGGTCTCTGCGATTTAAAGGGCCACTGCGCCACTGATTGGCGCAGTTGGTCTAATTAGTGTGTTCACCTGTGCACTCCCTATGTATACCTCACTTCCCCTGCACTCCCTCGCCGGATCTTGTTGCCATTGTGCCAGTGAAAGCGTTTCCTAGTGTGTTCCTAGCCTGTGTTCCAGACCTCCTGCCGTTGCCCCTGACTACGATCCTTGCTGCCTGCCCCGACCTTCTGCTACGTCCGACCTTGCTCTTGTCTACTCCCTTGTACCGCGCCTATCTTCAGCAGTCAGAGAGGTTGAGCCGTTGCTAGTGGATACGACCTGGTTACTACCGCCGCTGCAAGACCATCCCGCTTTGCGGCGGGCTCTGGTGAATACCAGTAGTAACTTAGAACCGGTCCACTAGCACGGTCCACGCCAATCCCTCTCTGGCACAGAGGATCCACCTCCTGCCAGCCGAACCGTGACAGTAGATCCGGCCATGGATCCCGCTCAAGTTCCACTGCCAGTTGTCGCCGACCTCACCACGGTGGTCGCCCAGCAGTCGCAACAGATAGCGCAACAAGGCCACCAGCTGTCTCAACTGACCGTGATGCTACAGCAGCTACTACCACAGCTTCAGCAATCATCTCCTCCGCCAGCTCCTGCACCTCCTCCGCAGCGAGTGGCCGCTTCCGGCCTACGACTATCCTTGCCGGATAAATTTGATGGGGACTCTAAGTTTTGCCGTGGCTTTCTTTCGCAATGTTCCCTGCACTTGGAGATGATGTCGGACCAGTTTCCTACTGAAAGGTCTAAGGTGGCTTTCGTAGTCAGCCTTCTGTCTGGGAAAGCTCTGTCATGGGCCACACCGCTCTGGGACCGCAATGACCCCGTCACTGCCTCTGTACACTCCTTCTTCTCGGAAATTCGAAGTGTCTTTGAGGAACCTGCCCGAGCCTCTTCTGCTGAGACTGCCCTGCTGAACCTGGTCCAGGGTAATTCTTCCGTTGGCGAGTACGCCATCCAATTCCGTACTCTTGCTTCCGAATTATCCTGGAATAATGAGGCCCTCTGCGCGACCTTTAAAAAAGGCCTATCCAGCAACATTAAAGATGTTCTGGCCGCACGAGAAATTCCTGCTAACCTGCATGAACTCATCCATCTAGCCACTCGCATTGACATGCGTTTTTCCGAAAGGCGTCAGGAGCTCCGCCAGGATATGGACTTTGTTCGCACAAGGCGTTTTTTCTCCCCGGCTCCTCTCTCCTCTGGTCCCCTGCAATCCGTTCCTGTGCCTCCCGCCGTGGAGGCTATGCAGGTCGACCGGTCTCGCCTGACACCTCAAGAGAGGACACGACGCCGCATGGAGAATCTCTGCCTGTACTGTGCCAGTACCGAACACTTCCTGAAGGATTGTCCTATCCGTCCTCCCCGCCTGGAAAGACGTACGCTGACTCCGCACAGAGGTGAAACAGTCCTTGATGTCTACTCTGCTTCTCCACGTCTTACTGTGCCTGTGCGGATATCTGCCTCTGCCTTCTCCTTCTCTACTATGGCCTTCTTGGATTCCGGATCTGCAGGAAATTTTATTTTGGCCTCTCTCGTCAACAGGTTCAACATCCCAGTGACCAGTCTCGCCAGACCCCTCTACATCAATTGTGTAAACAATGAAAGATTGGACTGTACCATACGTCTCCGCACGGAGCCCCTTCTAATGTGCATCGGACCTCATCACGAGAAGATTGAATTTTTGGTCCTCCCCAATTGCACTTCCGAAATCCTCCTTGGACTACCCTGGCTTCAACTCCATTCCCCAACCCTGGATTGGTCCACTGGGGAGATCAAGAGTTGGGGGCCCTCTTGTTTCAAGCACTGCCTAAAACCGGTTCCCAGTACCCCTTGCCGTGACTCTGTGGTTCCCCCTGTAACCGGTCTCCCTAAGGCCTATATGGACTTTGCGGATGTTTTTTGCAAAAAACAAGCTGAGACTCTACCTCCTCACAGGCCTTATGATTGTCCTATTGACCTTCTCCCGGGCACTACTCCACCCCGGGGCAGAATCTATCCTCTGTCCGCCCCAGAGACTCTTGCTATGTCGGAGTACATCCAGGAAAATTTAAAAAAAGGCTTTATCCGTAAATCCTCCTCTCCTGCCGGAGCCGGATTTTTCTTTGTGTCCAAAAAAGATGGCTCTCTACGTCCTTGCATTGAATACCGCGGTCTTAATAAAATCACGGTAAAGAACCGCTACCCCCTACCCCTCATCTCTGAACTCTTTGATCGCCTCCAAGGTGCCCACATCTTTACCAAACTGGACTTAAGAGGTGCTTATAATCTCATCCGCATCAGAGAGGGGGATGAATGGAAAACGGCATTTAACACTAGAGATGGACACTTTGAGTATCTGGTCATGCCCTTTGGCCTGTGCAACGCCCCTGCCGTCTTCCAAGACTTTGTTAATGAAATTTTTCGTGATCTCTTATACTCCTGTGTTGTTGTATATCTGGACGATATCCTGATTTTTTCTGCCAATCTAGAAGAACACCGCCAGCATGTCCGTATGGTTCTTCAGAGACTTCGTGACAATCAACTTTATGCCAAGATAGAGAAATGTCTGTTTGAATGCCAATCTCTTCCTTTCCTAGGATACTTGGTCTCTGGCCAAGGACTACAAATGGATCCAGACAAACTCTCTGCCGTCTTAGATTGGCCACGCCCCTCCGGACTCCGTGCTATCCAACGTTTTTTGGGGTTCGCCAATTATTACAGGCAATTTATTCCACATTTTTCTACCGTTGTGGCCCCTATCATGGCTTTAACCAAAAAAAATGCCAATCCCAAGTCTTGGCCTCCTCAAGCGGAAGACGCCTTTAAACGGCTCAAGTCTGCCTTTTCTTCGGCTCCCGTGCTCTCCAGACCTGACCCATCTAAACCCTTCCTATTGGGGGTTGATGCCTCCTCTGTAGGAGCTGGAGCGGTCCTTCTACAAAAAAATTCTTCCGGGCATGCTGTTACTTGTGGTTTTTTTTCTAGGACCTTCTCTCCGGCCGAGAGGAACTACTCCATCGGGGATCGAGAGCTTCTAGCCATTAAATTAGCACTTGAGGAATGGAGGCATCTGCTGGAGGGATCAAGATTTCCAGTTATTATTTACACCGATCACAAGAACCTCTCCTATCTCCAGTCTGCCCAACGGCTGAATCCTCGCCAGGCCAGGTGGTCTCTGTTCTTTGCCCGATTTAATTTTGAAATTCACTTTCGGCCTGCCGATAAGAACATTAGGGCCGATGCTCTCTCTCGTTCCTCGGATGCCTCGGAAGTTGAACTCTCTCCGCAACACATCATTCCTCCTGACTGCCTGATTTCCACTTCTCCAGCCTCCATCAGGCAAACTCCTCCAGGAAAGACCTTCGTCTCTCCACGCCAACGCCTCGGAATCCTCAAATGGGGTCACTCCTCCCATCTCGCAGGTCATGCAGGCATCAAGAAATCTGTGCAACTCATCTCTCGCTTCTATTGGTGGCCGACTCTGGAGACGGATGTCGTGGACTTTGTGCGAGCCTGCACTGTCTGTGCCCGGGATAAGACTCCTCGCCAGAAGCCCGCTGGTTTTCTTCATCCTCTGCCTGTCCCCGAACAGCCTTGGTCTCTGATTGGTATGGATTTTATTACAGACCTACCCCCATCCCGTGGCAACACTGTTGTTTGGGTGGTCGTTGATCGATTCTCCAAGATGGCACATTTCATCCCTCTTCCTGGTCTTCCTTCAGCGCCTCAGTTGGCTAAACAATTTTTTGTACACATTTTTCGTCTTCACGGGTTGCCCACACAGATAGTCTCGGATAGAGGCGTCCAATTCGTGTCAAAATTCTGGAGGGCTCTCTGTAAACAACTCAAGATTAAATTAAACTTTTCTTCTGCATATCATCCTCAATCCAATGGACAAGTAGAAAGAATTAACCAGGTCTTGGGTGATTATTTACGACATTTTGTTTCCTCCCGCCAGGATGATTGGGCAGATCTTCTACCATGGGCCGAATTCTCGTATAACTTTAGAGTCTCTGAATCTTCCTCCAAATCCCCATTTTTCGTGGTGTACGGCCGTCACCCTCTTCCCCCCCTCCCTACTCCCTTGCCCTCTGGTTTGCCCGCTGTAGATGAAGTGACTCGTGATCTTTCCACCATATGGAAAGAGACCCAAGATTCTCTTTTACAGGCTTCATCTCGCATGAAAAAGTTTGCCGATAAGAAAAGAAGAGCTCCCCCCATTTTTGCTCCCGGAGACAAGGTATGGCTCTCCGCTAAATATGTCCGCTTTCGTGTCCCCAGTTACAAACTGGGTCCACGCTATCTTGGTCCTTTCAAAGTCTTGTGCCAAATTAATCCTGTCTCTTACAAACTTCTTCTTCCTCCTTCTCTCCGTATTCCTAATGCCTTTCATGTCTCTCTTCTTAAACCACTCATCATCAACCGTTTCTCTCCCAAATTAGTTTCTCCCACTCCTGTCTCCGGTTCTTCTGACGTCTTCTCAGTGAAAGAGATACTGGCCTCCAAGACGGTCAGAGGAAAAAGGTTCTTTTTGGTGGATTGGGAGGGCTGTGGACCTGAAGAGAGATCCTGGGAACCTGAGGACAACATCCTAGACAAAAGTCTGCTCCTCAGGTTCTCAGGCTCTAAGAAGAGGGGGAGACCCAAGGGGGGGGGGGTACTGTTACGCCGAGCGCTCCGGGTCCCCGCTCCTCCCCGGAGCGCTCGCTTCTCTCTCGCTACCGCAGCGCTCCGGGCAGCTCCACTGACCCGGTGCGCTGCGATACCGTCTCCAGCCGGGATGCGATTCGCGATGCGGGTAGCGCCCGCTCGCGATGCGCATCCCGGCTCCCGTACCTGACTCGCTCTCCGTCTGTCCTGTCCCGGCGCGCGCGGCCCCGCTCCCTAGGGCCGGCGCGCGCCGGGTCTCTGCGATTTAAAGGGCCACTGCGCCGCTGATTGGCGCAGTGGTTCCAATTAGTGTGTTCACCTGTGCACTCCCTATTTTTACCTCACTTCCCCTTCACTCCCTCGCCGGATCTTGTTGCCATTGTGCCAGTGAAAGCGTTTCCTTGTGTGTTCCTAGCCTGTGTTCCAGACCTCCTGCCGTTGCCCCCGACTACGATCCTTGCTGCCTGCCCCGACCTTCTGCTACGTCCGACCTTGCTTCTGTCTACTCCCTTGTACCGCGCCTATCTTCAGCAGTCAGAGAGGTTGAGCCGTTGCTAGTGGATACGACCTGGTCACTACCGCCGCAGCAAGACCATCCCGCTTTGCGGCGGGCTCTGGTGAAAACCAGTAGTGACTTAGAACCGATCCACTAGCACGGTCCACGCCAATCCCTCTCTGGCACAGAGGATCCACTACCTGCCAGCCGGCATCGTGACAGGTACTTCTTGTTTCAAGGACTGTCTTAAACCGGTTCCCAGTACTCCCTGCCGTGACCCTGTGGGTCCCCCTGTAACCGGTCTCCCTAAGGCTTATATGGACTATGCTGACGTATTTTGCAAAAAACAAGCTGAGACTTTACCTCCTCACAGGCCTTATGACTGTCCTATTGACCTCCTCCCGGGCACTACTCCACCCCGGGGCAGAATTTATCCTCTGTCCGCCCCAGAGACTCTTGCTATGTCTGAATACATCCAGGAAAATTTAAAAAAGGGGTTTATCCGCAAATCCTCCTCTCCTGCCGGAGCTGGATTTTTCTTTGTGTCCAAAAAAGATGGCTCCCTACGTCCTTGCATTGATTACCGCGGACTTAATAAAATCACGGTAAAGAACCGCTACCCCCTACCTCTTATCTCAGAACTCTTTGATCGCCTTCAAGGTGCCCACATCTTTACCAAACTGGACTTAAGAGGTGCTTATAATCTCATCCGCATCAGGGAGGGGGACGAATGGAAAACTGCATTTAACACCAGAGATGGACACTTTGAGTATCTAGTCATGCCCTTTGGCCTGTGCAACGCCCCTGCCGTCTTCCAAGACTTTGTTAATGAAATTTTTCGTGATCTCTTATATTCCTGTGTTGTTGTGTATCTGGACGATATTCTGATTTTTTCTGCCAACTTAGAAGAACATCGCCAGCATGTCCGCATGGTTCTTCAGAGACTTCGAGACAATCAACTTTATGCCAAAATGGAGAAATGTCTGTTTGAATGTCAATCTCTTCCTTTCCTAGGATACTTGGTCTCTGGCCAGGGACTACAAATGGACCCAGATAAACTCTCTGCCGTCTTAGATTGGCCACGCCCCTCCGGACTCCGTGCTATCCAACGTTTTTTGGGGTTCGCCAATTATTACAGACAATTTATTCCACATTTTTCCACTATTGTGGCTCCTATCGTGGCTTTAACCAAGAAGAATGCCAATCCTAAGTCCTGGTCTCCCCAAGCGTAAGACGCATTTAAACGGCTCAAGTCTGCCTTTTCTTCTGCTCCCGTGCTCTCCAGAGCTGACCCATCTAAACCCTTCCTATTGGAGGTTGATGCCTCCTCAGTGGGAGCTGGAGCGGTCCTTCTACAAAAAAATTCTTCCGGGCATGCTGTTACTTGTGGTTTTTTTTCTAGGACCTTCTCTCCGGCGGAGAGGAACTACTCCATCGGGGATCGAGAACTACTGGCCATTAAATTGGCACTTGAGGAATGGAGGCATCTGCTGGAGGGATCAAAATTTCCAGTTATCATTTACACCGATCACAAGAATCTCTCCTATCTCAAGTCTGCCCAACGGCTGAATCCTCGCCAGGCCAGGTGGTCGTTGTTCTTTGCCCGTTTTAACTTTGAAATTCATTTTCGCCCTGCCGACAAGAACATTAGGGCCGATGCTCTCTCTCGTTCCTCGGATGCCTCGGAAGTAGAGGTCTCTCCGCAACACATCATTCCTGCTGACTGTCTGATCTCCACTTCTCCAGTCTCCATCAGGCAAACTCCTCCAGGGAAGACCTTCGTTTCTCCACGCCAACGTCTCGGGATTCTCAAATGGGGTCACTCCTCCCACCTCGCAGGCCATGCGGGCATCAAAAAGTCCTTGCAACTCATCTCTCGTTTCTATTGGTGGCCGACTCTGGAGACGAATGTTGTTGATTTTGTGCGGGCCTGTACTGTCTGTGCCCGGGATAAGACTCCTCGCCAGAAGCCTGCTGGTCTCCTTCATCCTCTGCCTGTCCCCGAACAGCCTTGGTCTCTAATTGGTATGGACTTTATTACAGACTTACCCCCATCCCGTGGCAACACTGTTGTTTGGGTGGTCGTTGATCGATTTTCCAAGATGGCACATTTTATTCCTCTTCCTGGTCTTCCTTCAGCGCCTCAGTTGGCAAAAAAATTTTTGTACACATTTTTCGTCTTCACGGTTTGCCCACGCAGATCGTCTCGGATAGAGGCGTCCAATTCGTGTCAAAATTCTGGGGGGCTCTCTGTAAAAAACTCAAGATTAAATTAAACTTCTCTTCTGCTTATCATCCTCAATCCAATGGGCAAGTAGAAAGAATTAACCAGGTCCTGGGTGACTATTTACGGCATTTTGTTTCCTCCCGCCAGGATGACTGGGCAGATCTTCTACCATGGGCCGAATTCTCGTACAACTTCAGAGTCTCTGAATCTTCTGCTAAATCCCCATTTTTCGTGGTGTACGGCCGTCATCCTCTTCCCCCCCTCCCTACTCCCTTGCCCTCTGGTTTGCCCGCTGTGGATGAAGTGACTCGTGATCTTTCCACCATATGGAAAGAGACCCAAAATTCTCTTTTACAGGCTTCATCTCGCATGAAAAAGTTTGCCGATAAGAAAAGAAGAGCTTCCCCCATTTTTGCTCCCGGAGACAAGGTATGGCTCTCCGCTAAATATGTCCGCTTCCGTGTCCCCAGTTACAAACTGGGACCACGCTATCTTGGTCCTTTCAAAATCTTGTGCCAAATTAATCCTGTCTCTTACAAACTTCTTCTTCCTCCTTCTCTTCGTATTCCCAATGCCTTTCATGTCTCTCTCCTTAAACCACTCATCATCAACCGTTTCTCTCCCAAACTTGTTTCTCCCACTCCTGTTTCCGGTTCTTCTGACATCTTCTCCGTGAAGGAGATACTGGCCTCCAAGACGGTCAGAGGGAAAAAAATTTTTTTGGTTGATTGGGAGGGCTGTGGTCCTGAAGAGAGATCCTGGGAACCTGAGGACAACATCCTAGACAAAAGTCTGGTCCTCAGGTTCTCAGGCTCCAAGAAGAGGGGGAGACCCAAGGGGGGGGGGTACTGTTACGCCGAGCGCTCCGGGTCCCCGCTCCTCCCCGGAGCGCTCGCAACATCCTCGCTACTGCAGCGCCCCGATCAGATCTACTGACCGGGTGCGCTGCGATACCGCCCCCAGCCGGGATGCGATTCGCGATGCGGGTGGCGCCCGCTGGCGATGCGCACCCCGGCTCCCGTACCTGACTCGCTCTCCGTCGGTCCTGTCCCGGCGCGCGCGGCCCCGCTCCCTATGGCGCGTGCGCGCCGGGTCTCTGCGATTTAAAGGGCCACTGCGCCACTGATTGGCGCAGTTGGTCTAATTAGTGTGTTCACCTGTGCACTCCCTATGTATACCTCACTTCCCCTGCACTCCCTCGCCGGATCTTGTTGCCATTGTGCCAGTGAAAGCGTTTCCTAGTGTGTTCCTAGCCTGTGTTCCAGACCTCCTGCCGTTGCCCCTGACTACGATCCTTGCTGCCTGCCCCGACCTTCTGCTACGTCCGACCTTGCTCTTGTCTACTCCCTTGTACCGCGCCTATCTTCAGCAGTCAGAGAGGTTGAGCCGTTGCTAGTGGATACGACCTGGTTACTACCGCCGCTGCAAGACCATCCCGCTTTGCGGCGGGCTCTGGTGAATACCAGTAGTAACTTAGAACCGGTCCACTAGCACGGTCCACGCCAATCCCTCTCTGGCACAGAGGATCCACCTCCTGCCAGCCGAACCGTGACACACATCATCATTTGGGGGTTCCCTTACTATAGCATCTCATTTTATATACCATTGTAGTTATCTTGTTGTAATGCTTCCCATGTGCATTTAGCATTATACTGTTTTATGCATATGTTTGTAATTGTATTCATGTATAATACCTGATTTATTGCGATGCTACAACATATGTGTATATTACTGCACATCTGTGCTTTACATGGGGCTGTGTAGTAATGGTTGATCTAGGTCTGTATTATACTGCTGTCCAAGTTTATATTTGAGGGGTTGGTTGCCAAGACACCCGAGTTCACGGCCAGGTCCCATGCGTCTTAGCACCATGCGTTGGTCATGTGCTGGAAAGTAAACTTACTTTTCAAGCCTTATCAGTGGCAACAACTCTTACCACCTCTTGTTGCCTCCACCTTAAAATAAAAATTCAGAAATATGCTCTTTTCTCAATTTCGACTCAATGAAAGTGCTAGAGTATGTCCTCATCATCTGTGACCGTGACTACTGTAACATTCTCCTCTGTGGCCTTCCATCTAACTCTCTTGCACCTTAACATATGTAAATGCCCTAAAAGTAAAGACACTGTAAATAAGATTTATTTCAGATGAATTGCTACAAATCTGTCACCTGTGAATTTCCCTTTATGTTTCCCCTATGTTCACACGTCTGAATTTCTGTGTGGATTTCCGCACGGAGATTCCGCACCAGCAGAGTCCCATTGTATTCAATGGAATTGCGGAATTTCTGCGCCAGAATATTTCTGGTGGAGAAATTTCGATTCTGGAGTCCATTCTTTCTGCGGACTCAGCATGGGAATGCATTGCCATCTATGGAGATGGCCCATTTCCAAGCGGTCTTAGTGCCGGCATGATATGCCAACACCAGCAGTTTGCAGAATCTCAGAAAGGAGATTTTCCGTGTGGACCTTCCGACATCTGAACATGGCCTTACTATATGGACACATATTGACATCTGAACATGGCCTTACTATATGGACACATATCGACATCTGAACATGGCCTTACTATTTGGACACATATTAGATCATTCCATACAAATCCTAATCTGATGTACCACAAACATCACAATCCAGCAGATCCACGATTACAGTTATATGTAACAAGTCTGTAAATAGAATTTTCAGTTCTTTACACCGAGTAAAACATTTTTCCATTCCTTCCTTTTTTTCTTAGAAACTCTTTTAAAATTTATTGCAGTAGTTTCCCTCTCCCTGAAAATAAACTGGGTCAAAAAGGGGCAAATTACTCATTCTCTGTGATCTGACAGCATCCATCTTCTTGTAAGAGTTAACCACACAAGTCCAAAGTAGCATAGTTCACGCAGAGGGAACATAGGATCACAGAGGAAGCGCTTCCACTATTGCTTAAGTCTGAAAATGTTTCCATATTTTAAAGCGCATCTGTCAGCTGAATATGCTTTTGTATGTAAAGGCACCACATTACAGCTATAGGTCCGGACTCCTGGTAGCAAAAATGGTATAAAAAGTTTATTGTGCTATTTGGCTAATAGAAGTGTAGAAAGAATACAGAAGACTTCTAATTATGGTTTATTTAGAGGAGGGGGGTTCTCTTCCCACTTAACCCCCCTGCACCTTTTTGCATTATTAGGCTGCATCCAATGGCTTCTAACATATTTCCACTGAACCAATGAAGCTTACATAATGAATCGAATTGTACTCTCTTAGGCTTTGCCCATATACATGAGTTAGTGCCAGAAGCCACGGAATATAAGTTCAAAATTCTACTTGCGGTGAGTCACTTACTATAGGATAACAGTGCAGTATCCCAGTACTGATCCTGTTACATGGAACAAGTTGGTTGTCAGATAACTGCAGTGTTGTTACCATGTGCTGTTGTTATCACATTAAATTATGTATTTATATGTGTTTCTCTTAAAGGGGTATTCCAGGAAAAAACTTTATTTATATATATATATATATATATATATATATATATATATATATATATATATATATATATATATATATATATATAAGAACCAGATACAGGCGCAGCACTCCAACAAAAAAGTGATTTAATGTCTCATGTCAGCATTACCTATATACACATACATATATCAACTGGCTCCGTCAAGTTAAACAGATTTGTAAATTACTTCTATTAAAAAATCTTAATCCTCCCAGTAGTTATCAGCTGCTTAAGTTGAGTTGTTCTTTTCCTTCTGACAACAGTGCTCGCTTCTGACACCTCTGTTTGTCTCAGGAACTGTCAGAAGTTAGAGGTTTGCTATGTGGATTTGCTCCTGCTCTGGACAGTTCCGTACCCATGTCATGACTTGCATCCCATAGTTGACATTTAAGCTCAAGTACCATGAGTACTTTATTGCTACTAGTATTAGTATTAGAGCCAACCAGTGAAGACCCCATTCAGGGAAGTTATTTCAGGATTACCTACGTTAAAGGGGTACTCCGCCTCTAGGCATCTCATCCCCTATCCGAAGGATAGGGGATAAGATGTCTGATCGCGGGGGTCCCGCCGCTGGGGGACCCCCGCGATCTTGGCTGCGGCACCCTAGACATCCGATGCATGGAGCGAACTTCGCTCCGTGCCGGATGACTGGCGATGTGGGCCGGAAACTCATGATGTCATGGCCACGCCCCCTCAATGCAAGTCCTATAGATTTGTATTGAGGGGGCGTGGCCATGACATCACAAGCGGGGCGCTGCCGTGATGTCACGAAGCTCCGGCGCTGCACACGATGCTCTAAATGAACGCCGGGTACAGCACCGAGATCCTGGGGGTCCCCAGCTGCCGGACCCCCGCAATCAGACATCTCATCCCCTATCCTTTGGATAGGGGATAAGTTGTTTAGGGGTGGAGTACCCCTTTAAAAGGCTAGACATTAGATAAAACTGTCTTAAACCCCCACACGTCCTACTACACTCTACAAAATGGGGTACCTTTTCATATCAGCCATCGCACTACTCTGTATGATCGTAAGGAATTCTTCCTATGAATTGCTGTGGAAAATTTCTTATCATGTTTTCTTAAAATGTTGTTCTACATCACTGATTCAATCATTGCACTGCCATCATCAAGGATACCATACTTTTCAACCATTGAACACACTGTATAGGGCAGTGTTTCCCAATCAGGGTGCCTCCAGCTGTTGCAAAACTACAACTCCCAGCATGCCCGGACAGCCTTTGGCTGTCTGGGCATGCTGGGAGTTGTAGTTTTGCAGCAGCTGGAGGCACCCTGGTTTGGGAGCACTGGTATAGGGTGTGCCCTGGGTAAGACTACCACCGTTGCCAGTGCATCCCCCTCCCCCTTCATTTTGTCTACCTGGAGGGGTGTGAGAGGACCAGTGGGGACCCCTCCATCACTGTGACAAAAACAATTGACCAAGTGACCCCTTCATGCATAGGTACCCATTGGATCGCTAGTCACTATTGGGAAGATTTATCAAAAACCTGTCCAGAGGAAAAGTTGCTGAGTTGCCCATAGCAACCAATCAGATCGCTTCTTTCATTTTGCAGAGGCCTTTTTAAAAATGAAAGAAGCCATCTGATTGGTTGCTATGGGCAACTCAGCAACTTTTCCTCAGGACAGGTTTTTGATAAATCTCCCCCTATATACCTAACCCCTGGTTTTCGACAGCGGGACCAGGCGAACAATAAAACAGGCTGACAGGGACAATGTTGACAATCTTGGTACATTGCTGCAGACTATGTTGGTGCTATATAAGACACAAAATAAATGCGTTTATTGGTTGTGTAGAGCAGTGGCGTAGCGTGGGTTGTCAGCACCCGGGGCAAGGCAAGTAATTTGCGCCCCCTAACCCGTGGATTTTAGCACTCGAGTCTCTTCCACTAGATTAGTTAACCCTTACCCCCTAAGCACATGTATTGTTTGTTATGAAAATACTGATGTAATTAAAGTAAAATGCATCTAAATACAAGTTTATTTTCAAACACGTTATTGAGTGCGAACATTACACATTCTCCACATTTTCAGCAGGTCTATGAATACAAATCTACAAATGTAGTAACCGAGCACGGGCCGCGCTATTATATGTCGTCTCACAACCATCGTAAACGACAAAAAATATCAAGAACAAAAACTAAACATCAAAATGGAACCATACCCTGGAGATGATCCAAGGCACATGACACATGACTTGGTATTATAAGTAAGCGGCAAATGTCAGGGGGGGCATTATATGTGCATTATATGGGCACATGACAGGGGGCCCCTGTCATGTGCCCCCACATATATTCCCCCTGACATGTGCCCCTCACATATTATGCCCCCCTGTCATGTGCCCCCACATATATTGCCCCCTGTCATGTGCCCCCACATATATTGCCCCCTGTCATGTGCCCCCACATATATTGCCCCCTGTCATGTGCCCCCACATATAATGCCCCCCCTGTCATGTGCCCCCACATATATTGCCCCCTGACATGTGCCCCTCACATATAATGCCCCCCTGTCATGTGCCCCCACATATAATGCCCCCCTGACATATGACCCTTACTTATAATGTCCCCTGTCCTGTGCCCCTCACATATAATGCCCCAAGTCCTGTGCCCCTCACATATAATGCCCCCCTGACATGTGCCCCTCACATATAATGCCCCCTGAGGGGGCAGGACAGGGGGCATTATATGCGAAGGGCACATATCAGGGGGGGCTTTATATGTGAGGGGCACAGGACATGGGGTATTATATATGAAGGACACATGACAGGGGGGGATCCTGTCATGTGCCCCCACATATAATGCCCCCCTGACATGTGCTTGCCCCTCTCACTTATAATTTGCTCCCCCCTCCCCTTTCTCACGCCCGTCACCTTTCTCCCACGCTGCGGCTGCTCCATTCCTGCAGTCAGTGAGAGCCGCGGGGACGTGATCTCCGGGCACCGGCGCGATGATGTGATGTCATTGCGCCGGCCTGCCGTGATTGGCTCTCACTGACTGCAGGAATGGAGCAGCCGCGGCGTGTGATAGCAAGGTGACGGGCGTGAGAAAGGGGTGGTGGAGCGGGACAGCCGACAGCTCCCGCTCCACCATGCGATAGTTCAGGAAGAGGGGCAACAATCTCAGGGGGGGGGGGGGGGGGGGGCAATTGCCCCGTTGCCCTCCCCCCCTGGATCCGCCACTGCCTCCACAGTGGACGGCGACCCGGCGGCTCGGATCGGATTCGCACAGCCAGAACTGCAGAGAGAGTGAGTGAGCCAGGCAGGGGCAGAGAGCTGCGAGTGTGAGCGCGCCCCCCCCCCCCAGATGTTGCGCCCGGTGCCGGCCCCCCCTGCACCCCCCCCCCATGCTACGCCTCTGGTGTAGAGACCTGGTGATGGGTAATAGCACCATCCTTTACTGATGAATGTGCTGCCCCCTAGGGGGCACTTATCATGACCACTGTCATGCATAGTCTTCTGATAACAGATTGTCCTCTGTGCCTTATACCTACCCCCCACCCGATACTGATAACTGTAGTGGCCCCGTATAATAGAGACACATATAGCGATCATTTCCCCATGAGAGAGCTATTCTTTCATATTCCAGCTGTGCATCTGATGTGAATTAAGGCCTGTCTCTTGTTAACTCCCCTTGCGTTGACCCTATAACGTTACCAACCTCTCCCCTAATCCTAATAGGGTTCACATTTGTCTGTATTATGTCTAAGAGTTAATACCACCATTATTGTGGAAAGTTAACCCTTACACTTCACAAGCAGCCCAGTTTTGTCCATGAATCATAAGTGAGGAGGGGGGGGGAAACATATATCCATCTTATAATAACAGTTATATGGGACAGATGTATGGCGTCAGCATGGAGAAATAAATGGACCAGGCATGAAAAGCAACATCATAAATCAGCCGCTTTATGGGGATGTTATCGGTCGGATCATTTCACAGCTGGACAAATCGGAAAGTTACTCATTATGAATATTAATTAATAAAAAGAACCTGTCACAAAAAGATCCCCAAAATATCTAAAATAAAAAAGAAAGAAAGAAAAAAAGAATAATAGATATCAATGAATAAAAAAGATATCCAGAAATGATGATATATAGATAGATAGATAATAGATAGATGATAGACAAATAGATAGCTAGATAGATAGATGATAGATAAATACATAGATAGATAGATATGAGATAGATAGAAAGATAGAAACATAGATAGATGATAGATAAAATAAATAGATAGATATGAGATAGATAGATATGAGATACATAGAAAGATACATAGAAAATCAGGAATTCAGCAGCACACAAAATCGTGAAAAAATAAGTGGATGTTTATTTACATCACCAGAAAAACAGAAGCAACGTTTCCGTGGCCTCTCGCCCCCGTAGAAAGATAGATAGAAAGATATATATATAGATATGAGAAAGATAGATATGAGAGATAGATAGATAGTTAGATAGATAGATAGAAAGATAGATAGATATGAGAAAGGTAGATATGAGAGACAGATAGATAGATAGATAGATAGATAGATAAAAAGATACATATGAGATAGATAGATAGATACAACCAAAGGATAAGTTAGCCAGCACTATTGATTCCAAACTATTATATGGACCTGGCTTACAGGTGCACGCTGCTGGGCTAAATATACAGCAACATACCTGTAAGCCAGGTCCATATAATAGTTTGGAATCAATAGTGCTGGCTAACTTATCCTTTGGTTGTATTACACATACGGGGGAGTGGCTACCTCCATGTTGGCTTTGCACCCCACCCACCTCTATCAGGTGTATATAAGGTGTCTTGGATGTTTCAGATCCTGCAATGCCTGCTGAACTGATCACACAGAGGCATATTCATAGTGTAGGGTCCGTCCCAATGAGGTCACCTTACCGTGGTGGGACGGTCCAAGCTATTTGGCCGCCAAATTGCAAGCTAAGTACCTCACTATTTCATAACTTCATAATTTTATATTTCCATTTATTGCACCATAGCTGTATAGCTTTTCATGTTGTATCTATATACTCATGTCTTATCTATATCTTTGTGCTAGCAGTGTGCTGCTGTATTCTTCTGTTGCTAGATAGATAGATAGATAGATAGATAGATAGATAGATAGATAAAAGAACCTGTACAGCAGCACTACCACAAAAATGAAAAATCAATGGGTGCCAGCAGTGGGATGTCCCAGGTAAGGGGTCACATAGATATCCACACTAGAAGGAAGGTACTGCAGCACTCCAAAATAGGTAAACAGGAATTAAGTTTATTGACCTGACATCAAAGCGGCGTTTCAGCTGCCCACTTGCAGCCTTTCTCAAGCTGCAAGTGGGGAGCTTGAGAAAGGCTGCAAGTGGGCAGCTGAAACGTTGCTTTGATGTCAGGTCCATAAACTTCATTCATGTTTACCTATTTTGGAGTACTGCAGTACCTTCCTTCTGGTGTAGATAGATAGATAGATATGTGGTAACCTTGGGGGATAAAGCCTTGTGGGGTGTAGGGTAGTTAGGGTGTTGCTGTTCAGAATAGTAAAGGGCGCTGTTAACCCTTGTCACTCGTGACACCAGGGTGAGGGTTAAATACTGTAATCTTGATAGGCCTATTGCCACCCTTCCCAAGAGCAATAGGTGGGAATGTAGAATAAAGGATTGTCCACAACCACTGTTAACTGAAAACTTGCAGGAACTTTTACTGAAGAATTTCTGTACATGCAGCAATAGTAATAGTCCAGATAACAGAGTCTCTATAGATATAGCTGAGCAGCGATTGACAGCTGGTTGGGATCAGATAAGCTCAATTTAACTTCTCAGAGATTTTGTAGTATAGATCTGCTGGATCTAAGGGTGCGATTAGGTCCAGTGATCTTGGGGAGAGTAGCGGGGAATTGTTTAGTCTATCCGCTTTTTTATAGGCCGAGGCTGCAAGGCTTTGGCCTAGTAAATTGTCTTGTAAGCTGCAAAGGTTCTACCTCTTCCAGAATCAGCAACCCAAGAGAGCGATCAAGATGGCGCTTGTCTCTTATATGGGCAGGGGCCGGCCGTTTTGGATTGGTCCATAACAACTGTCACTCACCGTTACATTGCATTGTGGGTGATCACGTCATGAGAACCACCAAAGGTCCTTTAGCAAAACCATAGAGTTCTGAACCTAATCACATGACCCGCAGGTCCTGCTACGCTGAACAGGTAGGCATTTAAATATATACATATTTACACTTATATTTATATGAATTTCTATATAAATATGAATTAACTGAGGGGTGACGAGGGGATAACTATAGAAGAGGGACCCCGACGTTCCTAGGGACTCTGACTATGGGGACCTCTACAAAGGTACAGTAGAAAATACGGTACCGGGACACCACAGATAGAAAGATAAATAGATAGATCCACCACAGCACCGCAGCAAATTGTGTTTATTTCACTAAATGTGAACATGGCAACATTTTGGTTCTCTCACAGAACCTTTTTATAGATCTAGATAGTTGATAGAAAGATAGATATAGACAGATAGATAGATAGATACATAGATAGATCGATAAATAAATAGACAGACAGACAGACAGACAGATAGACAGATAGATAGTAAATAAATGCAGAACACAAATGAAAAAAATTAAATAAAATGGTGGTTTATTCCATGATGTAAAGACAACATTTCAGAAGCCTCAAGCTACCACTACTAGCAAGAGTCTACATTAGACTAGAAAATATTAGATGGATGGATAGACAAATAGATGGATGGAAGATATGCGCACTTTGATAGATACAGGTGAAACTCGAAAAATTTTAATATCGTGCAAAAGTCCATTGTATTTCATTAATGCAACTTGAAAGGAAAGGAAGCATGAAGTGCTCCAAAATCTCCTGGTAGACGGATGTGATGACCCTTAATGAAGCACAGTGACCAACACCAGCAGATGACATGGCTCCCCAAATCATATAATACAGTGACCCCCTTGACCTATGATGGCCCCGACATACGATAATTTCTACATGCGATGGCCTCTCAGAGGCAGCATCAACATACGATGCTTTTTTATGTTGGGGACATCACATAAACGGCTATCCGGCAGCGCAGACTGCTTCAGCTGCCACCGGATATCCGTTTACGGTGCCCCGTGAGCTCCGGTGATGTCTTTTACCTGTTCTCGGGGCTCCGGCGCATCCTATTCGGGATCCCCTGCATCGTCGGCGCTGTCCATCGTCGTCATCACGTCGCTGCGCACGCCGTCCCGTCATCCAATAGGAGCGGCGTGCGTAGCGACGTAATGGCGTCGACGGAGAGCGCGGATGCCAGGGAAGCAGAGGCCTTGCCGGAGCATCGGGGACACGGCAACAGCGATGGACGGCGACATCCTGGGCAGCGGTGACTAGCGGTGACGGTCCGGAGCGGAGGGACAGGTGAGTACAACTTCCTCTAACAGTGGTCTTCAACCTGCGGACCTCCAGATGTTGCAAAACTACAACACCCAGCATGCCCGGACAGCCAACGGCTGTCCGGGCATGCTGGGTGTTGTAGTTTTGCAACATCTCTAGGTCCGCAGGTTGTTGACCGATGTCCAATACTTTACATTGCACGGATCCCTCAACATGCGATGGTTTCAACAAACGATGGTCCGTTTGGAACGGATTACCATCGTGTGTTGGGGGATCACTGTATATATTGGGGATTTGGGGTTTTCATGAGCTATAAGCCATAATCATTAGTGTTGAGCGGCATAGGCCATATTCGAATTCGCGAATATTCGCGAATATATGGACGAATATTCGTCATATATTCGCGAATATTCGCATATTCGTAATATCCTCGTTTTATTTTCGCATATGCGAACATTCGCATATACGAAAATTAACATATGCGAAAATTAACATACTAAAAATTAGCATTCGTAAAATTCGCATATGCGAAACAGCATATGCTAATTTTCGCATATGCGAATTTCCGTCCGACAGTCTCACACAGTAGTATTAGAGCCTTCTTTACACCACACAAGCTGGAAGCAGAGAGGGGTGATCACTGTGATGTGTACTGTGAAGAAAAAAAAAAAAAAAAAACAATATTCGTAATTACGAATGTATAGCGCTATATTCGCGAAATTCGCGAATTCGCGAATATGCTATATTCGCGAATAATATTCGAATTGCGAATATTCGCGAGCAACACTAATAATCATCACAATTATGACAAATCACAGCTCGATCTATCTTGCTTTGCATGTAATGAGTCTCTCGTATATTAGTTTCACCTTTTAAGTTGCATTACTAAAATAAATGAACTTAAGCGATATTCTATTTATTCGAGTTTCACCTGTATATAGATAGATATAGATAGAAAGAGAGTCATAATTCTTTAGGCAACAAACTTGCTATTCAATACTATTCTCTGTGGAACATACAACCTGTATTCTATGTATACAACAACAGACAGGCCATTGGCAGGCTATGAGGGAAGTCATGAGGAAGGAATATTCCTAGCAGACTCATAGATGTGTCATGGAGTATATTCTATATTCAGGCTTGTTGTTGCCTTTCAGTCAGGACTACCGTATTTTTCGCCCTATAGGACGCACCGGCATTTAAGACGCACCCAATTTTAAAGACGCAATATCTAGAAAAAAAAAGCTTCTGCACCCAACAGTGATCTTCAACCTGCGGACCTCCAGATGTTGCAAAAATACAACTCCCAGCATGCCCGGACAGCCGTTGGCTGTCCGGGCATGCTGGGAGTTGTAGTTTTGCAACATCTGAAGGTCCGCAGGTTGAAGACCACTGGATAGGAGGTAGTACTCACGTGTCCCCGCCGCTCCCGACCCGTCACCGCTCGTCACCAATGCCCTGGATGTCGCTTCATCGATGTCGCCACGTCCCCGGGGTGTCCCCGACGCTCCGAACGTCTTCTTACCCGGCATCCACGCTCTCCGTCGCCGTCATCACGTTGCCGTCATCACGTCACTACGCACGCCGCTCCTATTGGATGACGGGACGGTGTGCACGATGACGTGATGACGTCGAAGGAGAGCGCCACCATGCAGGGGATCCCGGCACGGAGCAGACACTGAGGAGGCAGGTAAGGTCCCTCCCGGTGTCCTGTAAGCTGTTCGGGACGCCGCGATTTCACCGCGGCCGTCCCGAACAGCCCGACTTTCGCGATCAAAGCTGACCGCCACGTCTGAAGGGTTAATACAGGGCATCACCGCGATCGGTGATGTCCTGTATTCGCAGTGGGTCCCGGCCGTTGATGGCCGCAGGGACCGACCCGATAGGTGTGTATTCGCCATATAAGACGCACCAACTTTTCCCCCCAGTTTTGGGGAAGAAAAAGTGCGTCTTATACGGCGAAAAATACAGTAATTCCCGCACATGTCAGCCTAGTTGATGGTCGCCTGAGCTTTCCTTGTAGTCACCATCTCCGGTAGCATCAGTGCGGCCCCTTGTAGTGCTCTCTGCTACTGTGCACAACATCCATTGTTGGGGAAAGGCTGAACATGTAAGAGCTGATATGATAGTGTAATGATAGCCGATCAGATAGGGGCGCCTCCTGAATGGGGGCTTCAGACACTGTAAACCATATACAGATTGTTCCTTGTCACAATCCTGGAATTCCACATCTAATGCCCAAGGCCAGAAGCTGTTCACTCTGCAGGAGTTAGAGATCTGACCTAAACCCCTTTGTACATCAGAGCGCACCTCTCTACAGGGGACCTTGTATCAGGAATTCCATCAGGTCTAGACATGCACTGCCCCCCCACCCCAGCCATGTTACAGAAGAGGACAAATATCAATCCTGGGATTAACCATTTCCCTGCAAAAAGAAAATAGAACTCAAATTCACCCTTTGTATTTCTCTCCCTGGATAAATATCTTTTACCATGGTCTTTTCTGAAGACCATGGTAAAAGTGCAACCCGGCCATAGCTTGTGACTGCTATTGTTTCCTCTGCATTATGAAATATGCTTTGGATGTGTTATTTGTGATCTTACCCTACATCAGACCCATAAGATCTATGATTCTTTTTGTGGAGCCCAATTTGGGTGGTACTGTGTGCAGGGTGTAGGGATATGATCATGATGCCAGGGCACCGTTAACCTACACGATCCGTGGATAAGACAGCTTCTCCTGGGCCTTGCGTGGAATAAGAAATACACCAATGTCAGGTTACAGATACAGTAACTGTCTTTACTGAGGCAGAAGTTGATGTTACAATCCTCACAGCACAGATTAGAGTAGAGGAGATGCAGTGTAACCCTTGGGAGCCCTGTAGACTTGCTGTGACTTGCAGTATTGTGCTTGGGACTTAATGCTGAGTCCTCCCACGCTGACTAGGGTTCTGATAGTGTCCAATTAATGCTACACTGCCAGGGTAAGAACTATCACTGTGTGGCCTGTGGACTCACCGGGTATTATGCTCACAATTAGGAATCCTTGAATCCTTCTGGCCGAGGAAAACTTGCAGAATAGCGCGGTCGCTTGCTTGGAGATTGATTTTAGGCTTCCTTTAAATCGCTTCACACTCCTGATGTCTCTTCTCCACACTGCAGCTCACACTTAGCTCTGCACTCAGGCTCTTGGACTAGGCCAAGACTGAACGAAACTCAATAGCTCCTCCCTCCTACACTATATGTGGCCTATCTAAGGGGGCCTCCAATTGGGCAACCAGGGTCACATGGGTACTCTGCATCATACCTCCTAACAACAAATATCCTTTACATTTCTTAAAGGTACAATGCAACACAATATAAATTAACAGACAAAGATTAAAACAAATATTAAAGCATTATCTCAGCAGAAGGGCCTATCATAGGAAGTAATGTTTACTGACAGGACGCACTCCGGTACTGGGACACAACATTTTGCCACCAAGAAACTTCAAGCCCTTATGTACTTTTATTGTATGAATTATAGAGTGAATGATCAATATACAATACTTAGAATTATATTACTATTCACTATTTCTGCCTGGGGCAGACTGTAGTAGTAGATCTGCCATGGCAGCTACAGAGGCTTTCAGAAGACCTCAAGCTGCCATGATGAATGATTGTCTTCTTGTGTTTGTGTTGAGGGGGAGCCCATCCCACCCTGGACAGTCCCCTAATACAGCTTCCAATCATCTAGATGCCACTGACATTTAGATGGTTAAAGGGGTTCCCTAGTTTAGTAAAATGTATCCCCTATGCAAAGGATAAGTGTCAAATTGCTCATGTATATCAAGCTCTCCCACAGAGAGGCATGGAGGGGGCATGTTGGCCACTGCTTTGTGCTGTGGCCCTTTCAGCCTGGGCGCCAGGCAGGAGATCGCAGTCAGACCTCCGCGATCAGGCAATTATCCCCTATCCTTTGGATTGGGGATATTTTTTTCTAAGAGGGACTGCACCTTTCAGTAACCTGTATCAGAAGGTCATAGGTCATTAAGGGGTGAATCTACTCATCTGAGGCTTCTGGACCGATACCATACAAACGTAGCCAGTGTCATCTTGATCTCCGGTACATTATAGTATACAAAATGAGTGTTGTCTAAAGTTTTCCCAGATTGCAGTGCAGCCCGAGACATTACATCACTAGTCAGGTGATCAGAGGGAACCTGTTTTTGCTTCAATGGGTGAGGCGACTGCTAGGTGGGATGAAGTTCATTCTGTTCTGAGGTACCCTGGTCAGAAAACACTGGTCTATAGCATTGAAGAGATCACAGGTATATTTCAATGGGTGGGGTGGTTGATGTGTGGGAGGGAGAAAAGTGACCTCACACTTACAAACAAGGGATCATGGGAACAAACTCCAACAGAAAATTGCCAGTTCACAAAAAGATAACCACAGCGTTATGGTAATCACCTTATGGTGGATAACCTCTTTAAGAATTTGTACTGTACTTCTGAAGTTAAGATAAATTATCCTGACATCTTGCACCATGTTTTGACATCGCTCCTCAATTACTTGACTGTATAAATAAAGAATAAAAGTAAAATAATAATAATGATAATGACTAGAGATGAGCGAACTTACAGTAAATTCGATTCGTCACGAACTTCTCGGCTCGGCAGTTGATGGCTTATCCTGTGTAAATTAGTTCAGCCTTCAGGTGCTCCGGTGGGCTGGAAAAGGTGGATACAGTCCTAGGAAAGAGTCTCCTAGGACTGTATCCACCTTTTCCAGCCCAGGGGAGCACCTGAAAGCTGAACTAATTTATGCAGGAAAAGTCATCAACTGCCGAGCCGAGAAGTTTGTGACGAATTGAATTTACTGTAAGTTCGCTCATCTCTAATAATGACGATGATGATGATACTAATAATTATAGTTATTAGTGATGAGCGGCATAGGCCATATTCGAATTTGTGATATTTCTTGTAATCGTCCTATAATCGCAAATTTCGCATATTCGTTCACTTTTTTTCCCATGCGAAATTCGTAATGAAATTTGCAAAGTGCGCATTTGCGATTATATCTTTCAACTAACTACTTTCCTATTGGTTGCTAGGGATGTTGCTAACCTCTGACAACTGTATTTGCATCCTTCTCATCGGCCCACAAGCTAAAAGAAGGGAGGGATCAGTGTCCTCTGGAAGTGCTGATATTCGCGAATATATTCGCATATACGAAATATTCGCGCTACACACCGACTCACACAGTAATTAATATTGGAGGCTTCTTTTGGACCACAAGCTGGAAGCAGGGAGGGATGATCCCTTTTTTATTTACACAGTACACACCATTGTGATGTGTACTGTAAACAAAAAAAAAAAAACAATATTCGTCATAACGAATATATTTTGCTATATTGAAAATATTCAGGAAATCGCAAAGTGACAGTATTCGCAGTAAAAATGAGCAATTCGAATATTCGCGCTTAACACTAATAATTATAATAATCATCTCTGGTGTATTAGGATATCCCAGCATACCACATATCTGTGTTGAGTTAATGGGGTTATCCAGGAAAAAAACTTTTTTTTATATATATATCTCAACTGGTTCCAGAAAGTTAAACAGATTTGTAAATTACTTCTATTAAAAAATCTTAATCCTTTCAGTACTTATCAGCTGCTGAAGTTGAGTTGTTCTTTTCTGTCTAAGTGCTCTCTGATGACACCTGTCTCGGGAACCGCCCAGTTTAGAAGCAAATCCCCATAGCAAACTTCTTCTACTCTGTGCAGTTCCCGAGACAAGCAGAGATGTCAGCAGAGAGCACTTTTGCCAGACAGGAAAGAACAACTCAACTTCAGCAGCTGATTATTATTGAAAGGATTAAGATTTTTTAAGAGAAGTAATTTACAAATCTGTTTAACTTTCTGGAGCCAGTTGATTGAGATATATATATATATATATATATATATATATATATATATATATATATATATATATATATATATATATATATATATGTTTTTTTCCCTTGAATACCCCTTTAACATGTTAAAGATAAGCATGGCTACATCAGTTTTTTAAAATTTCTAACATGGAGTTTCCCAACTAGGGTGGCTCCAGCTGTTGCAAAACTACAACGCCCAGCAAGCCCGGACAGCCAAAGGCATGCTGGGCGTTGTAGTTTTGCAACAGCTGGAGGCACCCTTGTTGGGAAACACTGTTCTAATAATATGGCATATTGCCAGGATATGCTGTGCCATTTATTTAACCATGATTGAATGACGGTGCTAAAATCCTGGTCCCCTCTCCCCCCCCCCCGGAGACATGGATGGGCTTTGTCATCTGAAAGGCAGAAGCTGCAGAACATTCATTGGCGGCTCATTCTTCCTTACTATGTGATAAGAGCCGCTCACAAAACATCTCATATCCGCTCGGCTTATCTGCAACTGCGGTAAAACGATGCAGGTGCCTGCGGCGTGTATAGGAAACACCATAGCAACTCAATGGCATCCGTCTGATAGGTTCATGCTGTGAAAAAGGTAAAATGGGTCCTCACTGTTGTTGTCTATGGTCAGGAATTAGAATAAATTCTATCCCGTTTTCTAAATATTTGTATTGATAAGTTTACTTTAATGTTTTTCAATACTTCCGTCCTTTTTTATAAACTAGCTGAGCGCCCGGGGTGGCCCAGTCTTCCTAACTTAACCTTGTGGGAGAGAAAAAGCATCACATCCTTATATCACATCCTCGACCTCATATCCCGAGCTCATATCCTGCCCTTATATCCCGTCCTCTTATTCTGTCCTCATATCCCATCCTCATATCCTGTCCTCATATCCCGACCTCATATCCCGACCTCATATCCTGTCCTCATATCCCGTCCTCATATCCTGACCTCATATCCTGTCCTCATATCCCAACCTCATATCCCGACCTCATATCCCGACCTCATATCCCAACCTCATATCCCGTCCTCATATCCCGTCCTCATATCCCGTCCTCATATCCCGTCCTCATATCCCGTCCTCATATCCCGTCCTCATATCCCGTCCTCATATCCCGTCCTCATATCCCGTCCTCATATCCCGTCCTCATATCCCGTCCTCATATCCCGTCCTCATATCCCGTCCTCATATCCCGTCCTCATATCCCGTCCTCATATCCTGTCCTCATATCCTGTCCTCATATCCTGTCCTCATATCCTGTCCTCATATCCTGTCCTATATCCCGACCTCATATCCCGACCTCATATCCCGACCTCATATCCCGACCTCATATCCCGTCCTCATATCCCGACCTCATATCCCGACCTCATATCCCGACCTCATATCCTGTCCTCATATCCTGTCCTCATATCCGGACCTCATATCCCGATCTCATATCCTTCCTCATATTCCGTCTTCATATCCCGACCTCATATCCTGTCCTCATATCCTGACCTTATATCCTGTTCTCATTCCCAGCCCTCATTTCCCTTCCTCATATCCCGACCTCATATCCCGACCTCATATCCTGTCCTCATATCCCGACCTCATATCCCGTCCACATATCTTGTTCTCATATCCGGATCTCATATCCCGACTTAATGTTCTGACCTCATATCCTGTCTTAGGAGCACTGTTCTTTTAGTTAACAATTTATTCCGAAACATAAACACAAATGGACAACATGTTTTAAGGCTAATGTTACCCCCTTCATCAGGTAGTCCGGTGAATGGTGGTGGATCCAGTGTTATCTATGGTGTCACCTCTCACTGTACTCCTGTGTATACTTAGAAGAAAGACATTACTAGCAAATGATCTGTACAGAACAAAGTTCTCAGTCTCAGCTTGTAAACTGCAAGATGTCAGGATTATTTTAAAATAAAGATAATAAAATGGAACATTATAAAACATCTAAAATTCTTAGAAGATATGGTTAAATGGGTTATCCAGTATTAGAAAAACAGAACTGATTTATTCTAAAAACAGCGTCACACCTGTCCTCAGGTTGTGGGTGGTGTTGCAGCTCAGTTACATTAAAGTAAATGGAGCCAAGTTGTAATAACACACTCAACCTGAAGACAGGGGTGGTGATGTTTTCAAAGTAATTAATTCTGTTTTTCTATTCCTAGATATCCCTTTTAACATATCCACTATCCTTCTAGAGGAGAATAACTCCATAACATGATACCGTGCACTAAAATGGAAATGAATCTGCAGGAAAAGTCACCTCTGTGTCCCGCTGTGTTTCTCCATGAACCATCAGGGGGCAAACAGAGGGGCATCATGGGCCATTGCAGGCCATGGGCATTGTGTTCTAAACATCTATCAACTCAGCACATGTCACAATCACTGCTCTCCCATTTAAAGGGAGTGCCCAGGAATAGAAAAAACAGAGCTAATTTGTTCCAAAAACAGCACCACATCTGTCCTCAGGTTGTGTGGTAGTGCAACCTGTCTTCACTCACTTCAATGGAACTGAGTTGCAAAACCACACACAACCTGAGGACAGGAGTGGTGCTGTTTTTTCAAGAAATTAGCTCTGTTTCTCTTATCCTGGACAACCCCTTTAACTACTTTTGAGGAATAACTTCAAGGACAAAAAGTACAGACTCATCTCGGCTAATTAAAATAGGGGCCATGGTTCCAAAAATGCCCCCAACCCAGTGGCGTTGCTAGGGTTGGTGTCACCCGGTGCGGTAGAAAATGGTGTCACCCCCATACCTACCCCCCCCCCTTCAGTAAGTTTTTAGCCTGTTGTGACAGACACCACTGTTGTAGCGCATTATGAGAAATTCCAGTATAATAATCAGATATACCAGTTGCCACAGAATGGGAAAGTGTTAAAGAAGTTTTCACCATTGAAATATACAGCTCCCAGAATTACTTAAAGGGGTACTCCACTGGAAAACATTTACTTTTATATCAACTGGTGCCAGAAAGTTAAACAGATTTTTAAATTACTTCTATTTAAAATCTTAATACTTACAGTACTTATAAGCTGGTGTATGCTCCACAGGAAGCTGTGTAGTTCTTTCCAGTCTGACCACAGTGCTATTTGCTGACACCTCTGTCCATGTCAGGAACTGTCCAGAGCAGGATAGGTTTGCTATGGGGATTTGCTCCTACTATGGACAGTTCTTGACATGGACAGAGGTGTCAGCATAGAGCACTGTGGTCAGACAGAAAATAAATTAAAAAGGAAAATAACTTACTGTGAATCGCTTATACAGCAGCTAATAAGTACTGGAAGGATTAAGATTTTTAAATAGAAGTAATTTACAAATCTGTTTAACTTTGTAGCACCAGCTGATTAAAAAAAATGTTTTCCAGTAGAGTACCCCTTTGAGCAGTGGTGAGGTTATGCTGGGAGTTGTAGTTTCACTGACCTAACTGTAGAACTGACAAGTGACTACAGCTCTGATGTAGAGAGGAGAATGTACAATGGTATCAGTGACTACAGGTGACGTCTTCTCTATAGTGAGGAGAATACACAATGATATCAGTCACTACAGGTGACGTCTTCTCTATAGTGAGGAGAATACACAATGATATCAGTGACTACAGGTGACGTCTTCTCTATAATGAGGAGAATACACAATGATATCAGTGATTACAGGTGACGTCTTCTCTATAGTGAGGAGAATGTACAATGATATCAGTGACTACAGGTGACGTCTTCTCTATAGTCTTCCCTTATCTAATTCAGATGGTACATACCGCCAGGACTTGTTCCAGCTAAAACTTCTGTCTGTAGAATGTGACGCCCAGACGTCTCCTCACTATGTCAGCGCATTCTCATCCTCTATATGAAAACAATTATTATTATAAACCTGAGAGACACTGTATCTTCTAAATATAATACTACTATACACTATACTCTTTGATTATAAACCTTCCATACACTGTACCCTCTGAATATAATACTACCACACACTGTACATTCTGAATATAATACCAACACATACTGTACCCTCTGAATATAAATCTGCCACATACTGTGCCCCTGAATATAATACCGCCACACACTGTACCCACTGAATATAATACTACCACATACTGCGCCCTCTGAATATAAATCTGCCACATACTGTACCCTCTGAATATAAATCTGCCACATACTGTACCCCTGAATATAAATCTGCCACATACTGTACCCCTGAATATAAATCTGCCACATACTGTACCCCCTGAATATAAATCTGCCACATACTGTACCCCCGGAATATAAATCTGCCACATACTGTACCCTCTGAATATAAATCTGCCACATACTGTACCTCTGAATATAAATCTGCCACATACTGTACCTCTGAATATAAATCTGTCACATACTGTACCTCTGAATATAAATCTGTCACATACTGTACCCCTGAATATAAATTTGCCACATACTGTACCCCTGAATATAATACCGCCACATACTGTACCCTCTGAATATAATACTACCACCCACTGCGCCTTCTGAATATAATAATTAGAGATGAGCAAACTACAGTAAATTCAACTCGTCACAAACTTCTCTGCTCGGCAGTTGATAACTTTTCCTGCATAAATTAGTTCAGCTTTCAGGTGCTCCCGTGGGCTGGAAAAGGTGGATACAGTCCTAGGAGACTCTTTCCCAGGACTGTATCCACCTTTTCCAGCCCACCGGAGCACCTGAAGGCTGAACTAATTTACGCAGGATAAGTCATCAACTGCCGAGCCGAGAAGTTTGTGACGAATCGAATTTACTGTAAGTTCGCTCATCTCTAATAATACTACCACAAACTGCGCCCTCTGAATATAATACTACCACAAACTGCATCCTCTGAATATAATACTACCACAAACTGCGCCCTCTGAATATAACGTTGCCATACAGTGCACCCTCTGAATATAATACCACAACCGCAGTAACACCCCTCAACATCCGTTAGCTGATGCTATTACGACGGGAGGGGGGTATTGGTGGTGTTGCTAGTGGATGATGGGGGTGCTACTACTCGGGGGGTGTTGCTGGAGGATGATGAGGGTGCTACTAGCCATCCCCCCTGGCAGTATCATCCATCGGCAGGATCATCCTCCTGGCAGGAGCACCGCCATCATCCACCATCAGGATCTGCTGATGGAGGTGCTGCTGGGGGGGGGGGGGGTGTTGCTAGTGGATGATGAGGGTGCTACTGCCAGGGGGGGAGCATTAGGTAGGCAGCAGTTCCCCCACATTAGGTAGGTCGCAGTTTCCCCACATTAGGTAGCATCTATTCCCCACATTAGGCAGCATAGATTCCCCACATTAGGTAGGTCGCAGTTTCCCCACATTAGGTAGCATCTACTCCCCACATTAGGTAGCATAGATTCCCCACATTTGGTACCAGTTCCCCCACATTAGGTAGGTACCAGTTACCCCACATTAGGTAGCAATTTCCCCACATTAGGTAGCACAGATTCCCCACATAAGGTAGCATAGACTCCCCACACTTGGTAGTAGTTTCCCCACATTAGGCCGCAGGTTCCCCACAATGGGTCAAAGTCTCCCCACAATAGATCGCTCGTTATACCCCCCCCCCCCCCCACACACACACACACACACACACACACACAACACAGAGAGACACACACACAAACACACACACACACACACACACAGTCAGAGAGACACACACTCACAGACACACACAGTCACACACACACAGAGTCTCACACACACAAACATAGATAGAGACAGACACACACACACTCACCCATCCAGCGCAGCGCTCCTTCTCACCGGGCGCCGTGCGAGTGACGTAACTGACGTCCTCCTGCGCGGCCATACGGTGTGACGTCAAGCCGGCGCAGACGTGGTAGCGGAGGCCGGGCACAATGCTGGAGAAGGTGAGGGGGGTGTGATGAGATGATGGACGGGCGCACAGTGCAGGAGAAAGAGGGGGGTTGCTGATGGACGGGCACACACAGCGCGGGGGGGGGGGGGGGTTGTGCTGACGGAGGCCGGTCGGGCACAGATGGGGGAGGTGGTGTCTGTGTAGCTGGGGGGGGGGGGGGGGGGGGTGCGGCTACGGAGCGTCTTGGTGTCACCCCATTAGGTTGGTGTCACCCGGTGCGGGCCGCACCCCCCGCACCCGGGTCGCAACGCCACTGCCCCAACCTATTGCCCTTCCATACAGGGACATGCACAGATGTTTTTTTGGGGGGGGCAGGGGCTCAAGTAAAAAAAAAAGGGGCACTTCTAATTAAAAAATGCTTGTAAAAAGCTTACATACACTATATTAATGCAACACAATTCCTGAGTTAAAGGGTACCTCTCATCAAAAAAAACTTTTGATATATTATAGATTAATGTATGCAGAATAACTTTACAATTGCATGTTATTAAAAAATATGCTTTTTTCTTTTAATTTTCCACTTTGAAGAAATGACCACTAGGGGTCTCCCTACCAGTCCTGGCAGCAAGCATTTCAGACTCATGCTGGAGTCCTAAACACTACGAGCTGCCAGTCTGCTTTGTTCACAAAGGAGAACACTCAGAGCTGCCAGCCTGCTTTGTTCACAGCCTGTTTGGCTGTGCACAAAGCAGGCTGGCAGCTCTGAGTGTTTAGGACTCCAGCATGAGTCAGAAATGCTTGCTGACAGGACTGATCGGGAAAAATACAATGGAAAGAAGCATATTTTTCATTAACATGCTATTGGAAAGTTATTCAACATTCATTAATCTATAATATATCAAAAGTTTATTTGATGAGAGGTACCCTTTAACCCCTTCAGGACGGAGCCCATTTTGGCCTTAAGGACCGGAGCGTTTTTTGCACATCTGACCACTGTCACTTTAAACATTAATAACTCTGGAATGCTTTTAGTTATCATTCTGATTCCGAGATTGTTTTTTCGTGACATATTCTACTTTAACATAGTGGTAAATTTTTGTCGATACTTGCATCCTTTCTTGGTGAAAAATCCGTAAATTTGATGAAAAATTTGAAAATTTAGCATTTTTCTAACTTTGAAGCTCTCTACTTGTAAGGAAAATGGATATTACGAATACATTTTTTTTTTTATTCACATATACAATATGTCTACTTTATGTTTGCATCATAAAATTGACGAGTTTTTACTTTTGGAAGACACCAGAGGGCTTCAACGGTCAGCAGCAATTTTCCGATTTTTCACAACATTTTCAAACTCAGTATTTTTCAGGGACCAGTTCAGGTTTGAAGTGGATTTGAAGGGTCTTCATATTAGAAATACCCCATAAATGACCCCATTATAAAAACTACACCCCCCAAAGTATTCAAAATGACATTCAGTCAGCGTTTTAACCCTTTAGGTGTTTCACACGAATAGCAGCAAAGTGAAGGAAAAAATTCACAATCTTCATTTTTTATACTCACATGTTCTTGTAGACCCAATTTTTGAATTTTTACAAGGGGTAAAAGGACAAAACTTGTATTTGTAGCCCAATTTCTCTCGAGTAAGCACATACCTCCTATGTCTATGTAAAGTGTTCGGCGGGCGCAGTAGAGGGCTCAGAAGGAAAGGAGCGACAAGGGGATTTTGGAGAGTACGTTTTTCTGAAATGGTTTTTGGGGGGCATGTTACCTTTAGGAAGCCCTTATGGTGCCAGAACAGCAAAAAAAAAACACATGGCATACCATTTTGGAAACTAGACCCCTCGGGGAATGTAACATGGGATAAAGTGAACCTTAATACCCCACAGGTGTTTCACGACTTTTGCAAATGTAAAAAAAAAAAAAAAAAATTTTACCTAAAATGCTTGTTTTCCCAAAAAAATTTTATTTTTAAAAAGGGTAATAGCAGAAAATACCCCTAAAAATTTGAAGCCCAATTTCTCCCGATTCAGAAAACACCCCATATGGGGGTGAAAAGTGCTCTGCTGGCGCACTAGAGGTCTCGGAAGAGAAGGAGTCACATTTGGCTTTTTGAAAGCAAATTTTGCTCTGGGGGCATGCCGCATTTAGGAAGCCCCTATGGTGCCAGGACCGCAAAAAAAAAACACATGGCATACCATTTTGGAATCTAGACCCCTCGGGGAACGTAACAAGGGGTAATTTGAACCTTTATACCCCACAGGTGTTTCACGACTTTTGCATATGTAAAAAAAAAATTTTTTTTTTACCTAAAATGCTTGTTTTCCCAAAAATTTTACATTTTTAAAAAGGGTAAAAGCAGAAAATACCCCCCAAAATTTGTAACACAATTTCTCCCGAGTACGGCGATACCCCATATGTGACCCTAAACTGTTGCCTTGAAATACGACAGGGCTCCAAAGTGAGAGCGCCATGCGCATTTGAGGCCTCAATTAGGGACTTGCATAGGGGTGGACATAGGGGTATTCTACGCCAGTGATTCCCAAACAGGGTGCCTCCAGCTGTTGCAAAACTCCCAGCATGCCTAGACAGTCAACGGCTGTCCGACAATACTGGGAGTTGTTTTGCAACAGCTGGAGGCTCCGTTCTGGAAACAGTGGCGTACCAGACGTTTTTCATTTTTATTGGGGAGGGGAGGGGGGCTGTGTAGGGGTATGTGTATATGTAGTGTTTTTTACTTTTTATTTTATTTTTTGTGGTAGTGTAGTGTAGTGTTTTTAGGGTACAGTCGCACGGGCGGGGGTTCACAGTAGTTTCTCGCTGGCAATTTGAGCTGCAGCAGAAAGTTTGCGGCAGCTCAAATTTGCAGCCAGATACTTACTGTAATCCTCCGCCCATGTGAGTGTACCCTGTACGTTCACATTGGGGGGGGGGGGGGGGAACATCCAGCTGTTGCATAACTACAACTCCCAGCATGCCCGTTGGCTGTCGGTGACTGCTGAGAGTTGCAGTTTTGCAACAACTGTAGGCACACTGGTTATGTATCACTGAGTTTGTGACCTAACTCAGTGTTTCACAACCAGTGTGCCTCCAGCTGTTGCAAAACTACAACTCCCAGCATGTACGGTGCATGGTGTACGGTGACTGCTGAGAGTTGTAGTTTGCAACAGCTGGAGGCACACCGGTCGTGAAACACTGAGTTAGGTAAAAAAAAATTCTGAGTTTCACAACCAGTGTGCCTTCAGCTGTTGCAAAACTACAACTCTCAGCAGTCACCGACAGCCAACGGGCATGCTGGGAGTTGTAGTTATGCAACCACCAGATGCACCACTACAACTCCCAGCATGCACTTTAGCTGTTTGTACAAGCTGGGAGTTGTAGTTAGACAACAGCTGAAGGTACACTTTTCCATAGAAAGAATGTGCCTCCAGCTGTTGCAAAACCATAAGTCCCAGCATGCCCATAAGGGAATGCTGGGAGTTGTGGTGGTCTGCCTCCTGCTGTTGCATAACTACAGCTCCCAGCATGCCCTTTTTGCATGCTGGGAGCTGTTGCTAAGCAACAGCAGGAGGCTGTCACTCACCTCCAACGATCCAGACGCTGCAGGTCAGTCCCGCCGCCGCAGCTGCTCCTGGGACCCCGATCCCAACAGGGGCGCCGGGGATCGGGGTCTCCAGCTCCCGGGGTCCACGTCCCGCACCCGCTCACGTCCTCCAGAAGAGGGGCGGAGCGTGTGCGGGAGTGACACCCGCAGCAGGCGCCCTGATTGGTCGGCCGGTAATCCGGCCGACGAATCAGGGCGATCGTGAGGTGACACCAGTGCCACCTCACCCCTGCAGGCTCTGGCTGTTCGGGGCCGTCAGAGACGGCCCCGAACAGCCAGTAATTCCGGGTCACCGGGTCACTGGAGACCCGATTGACCCAGAATCGCCGCAGATCGCAGGACTGAATTGTCCAGCGATCTGCGGCGATCGCCGACATGGGGGGGCATAATGACCCCCCTGGGCGATATGCCGGGATGCCTGCTGAACGATTTCAGCAGGCATCCGGCTCCGGTCCCCAACCGGCTAGCGGTGGGGGCCGGAATTCCCACGGGCGTATGGATACGCCCTCGGTCCTTAAGGACTCGGGATTCAGGGCGTATCCATACGCCCTATGTCCTGAAGAGGTTAAGGGAACTCCAGCTGTCATGTCAACTGAATGGGACCTGCATAACCTCACATTAATGGGACCTGCATAACCTGCAATCAGAGAGAGCTTTATAGGGCAGGTGCATTAAAAGGGCAGGGGCTCAAGTCCATTTTGGGTCTATGTGTGCACGTCCCTGCTTCCATGTATAACAGTTAGTGATGAGCGGCAGGGGCCATATTCAAATTTGCGATATTTGGCGAATATATGGACGAATATTCGTCCTTTGTTCACGAAATCGGCATATTTGCAATGTTCATTCTCTTTTTTTTTTTTATGCGAAAATTCGTAGTCAAATTTGCATACTGCGCATTCTTTCACCTAAAAGAAGGGAGGCATCAGTGTCCAGTATGGAAGTGCCGATATTCATATAAATATTCGCATCAATTCGCATTAAAAAAAAAGAATATTCATCATTACAAATATATATCACTATATTCTCAATATTCGCAGAAGTGCCGATATTCGCGGTAAAAATTCGCATTTCGAATATTCACGCCCAACACTAAAAAACAGTACCAGCCTTAGTGACACCACAGCAATGCAGGGCACAGTGCTCCAAGACAGCAACAGTTCCTCTATTTTTTGGGACAGTATAGATCAGTGTTTCCCATCAAGGGTGCCTGTTGCAAAACTACAACTCCCAGCATGCCCGGACAGCCGTTGGCTGTCCGGGCATGCTGGGAGTTGTAGTTTTGCAACATCTGGAGGCACCCTGGTTAGGAAACACTCCTTAAGATTAATGCAAAACCTTATAAAATTATTTTTTGCACTTTTATGCCGTTTGTCCATTTGGTAACCTATTGCTCAGTATACCTGCACTACATCATAGATGGTTATTTTGTCTATACATATATATATATATATATATATATATATATATATATATATATATATATATACCTCTACAATAACCTATTTTATTGATTGACTTAATTCATTCAGCGATCACAACCACCATGTCTCTGCCTCTTATTGAGGTCCCAGCCGGCCTAGGAGAATATTGATTTACTATATGGAGTCCCAGACAAGGTAATACTGGAGTATATATATATATATGTGTGTGTGGTGTTAGCACTGTCTATACATCTAGAGGATTGATAACAAAGTGCTATTCAGTGGCTTTGGGATGGATTACTGTGATAAAAGAGCCCAATACTATAAATCACTCCATGACCGTAAATAATTGCCGCTTAGAACAACAGCCTTACAAATTATATGCTTTATAGACCGAATAGCCCTAGGTGAAGAATAGCTTCCCTCTAGCAACGTGTGTGCAGGTCCATATCTGGGACTTGTTTCATGCTGAGCTGCCTTTATATTTTCGTGTCTAAAGCTTAAAGGGGTACTCCGGTGGAAAACTTAAACTTCTATAAAAAAAAAATCTTAATCCTTCCAGTACTTATTAGCTGCTGAACACTACAGAGGAAGTTGTTTTCTTTTTGGAATACAGTGCTCTCTGCTGACATCATGACCACAGTGCTCTCTACTGACATCTCTGTCCTTTTAGGAATTGTCCAGATCAGCATACTGTATGTTTTCTATGTGGATTTTGTCCTACTCTGGACAGTTCTTAAAATGGACAGAGGTGTCAGCAGAGAGCACTGTGGTCACGATGTCAGCAGAGAGCTCTGTGTTCCAAAAAGAAAAGAATTTCCTCTGTAGTATTCAGACATGCTTAGGAAGGATCCGTGCTTGTCTGGTGTTGGAAGTCCATCATAATGCTGTGGCCTGAGTTCCCTCCCTCTAACTACAAGTCCCAGAATCCCTTGTTTGTAAATGTGAGGTCACTTTTCTCCCTCCCATACATCAGATACCCCACCCATTGAGGCACAGGTGAGCTGCCTTCCATGATGTGCTGTAAACAATAGACCAGTATTTTCTAACCAAGGTGCCTCCAGCTGGTACAAAACTACAATTCAATACAATACAACTGTTGCAGAATGATCTCCCTCCCACCCAGCAGTCGCTCCACCCATTGAAGCAGACAAGCTCCCTTTTAACACCTGACTAGTGATGTAATATCTTGGGCCACACTGCAAAATGGGGAAACCTGAGATGACACTCATTTTGTATACTGTTAAATAAAAAACATCAGGGCAAACATCACATAAGAATTCTGAGACCATCATGAAACACAGGTACAGACACTATGTTATGAACTACACTCATTTTACAGTAGTAGCATAGTCAAATAAAAAAAATCCTGGAATAATCCCTTACATAATTGTAGTATGTTGGTAGATAGATTTTGGGGACAAAAAGAACAGGTTCTACAGGGGAAATTGCCCTTTGGTGCGGCATTTGTAAGCCAATCGCTTGTTGGCACATCCTGGTTCGGGGGTCTTGGTCTTTTAAGTATATCACCCAAAGTATGTTTTTTTTTCTATAAGTCACTAGAGGAGAGTTGATAGCAACCTCTTTCAAATCAGAATCCGACTCCAGGATGTACCAATGCTTGCCAATGGTGCTGGCTATGAATCCATTCATACTAGAATTGGCCAAAGAATAGATAAATCTATGGGGTTTGTCATTAAGTCTAGGTTTTGGACATAATAAGTAGGGTGTTGTACAGTCAGTGCTTTCGCAAAGCTAACGTTGATAATCCTAGCAGGGTACCCTCGACCAGATAGCCGTTTTTTTCAAGTCAGTGGCTTGGGCTTAAAAGGTATCATTGTCACCAGGGCTCGAGTCTTGAGGGAACGCACGGCGTTCCTTTGCTTTTTCCACAGGAGGAACGCTGTCCCTGTTACATTAATCCTGCAGGACCGACCTCTCTGTTCTTACCCTCCCTCCGTCTCCTGCCCTGGCCCGGACTGATAGATGCTGGAGAAGTAGTACCTGGGGGGCGGAGCTTAGCTGTGGAGGAAAAGGAGAGATCGTGGTTGAAGGACCTGTGTGATGCTGAGTAGGAGGCGGGGCTGAGCTGGAGGAGACATGTCACATGTCACCCCAGTAAGCTAATTACATTGAAGGAGATTTGTTACAGTGTGTCACCCCAGTAGTAGCTAATTACATAAGGAGGAGGTTTGTTACAGTGTGTCACCCCAGTAGTAAGGTGATGATATGAGGAGGAGCTTTGTTAAAGTGTGTCACCTCGGTAGTAAGGAAATTACATGAGGAGGAGGGTTGTTACAGTGTGTCACCCCAGTAGTAAGGAGATTACATGAGGAGGTTTGTTAAAGTGTGTCACCCCAGTAATAAGGGGATTACATGATGAGGAGGTTTGTTACAGTGTGTTATCATGATGATAGAGACATAAGGAGGTTTTTGTCACAATGTGTTATCATGGGGACCCCCGCGATCTCGGCTGTGGCACCCCGCTGTCATCAATGCACAGAGCAAACTCGCTCTGTGAGTAATGACTGACGATACAGGGGCCGGAGTATCATGACTTCACGGCTTTGTTCCTTGTGATGTCACGGCCCATCCCCTTAATGCAAGTCTATGGGAGGGGGCGTGATGGCGGAACGTGACGTTGCGAGGGGGGGGGGTTGTAATAGAAATCTTGGGTGAGTTCCCACCCTTTTTTTTTCCAGGACTTGACCCCTGGTTGTCACTATTTACTTTTCTTAAACGTAGGAATTGAGAATACGGGAAACTCTTTTCTACATGATTAGGGTGTGAACTGTTAAAATGTAGGAGGGAGTTGCGGGCAATACTTTTACGATACCCTTGTGTAATTAATGTGCCTTCATGGACCACTAATTTTACATCAAGAAAAGTAAGTTCTACATCCTCGTATACCGAGGTGAAGAGCATATTTTCTCGGTTGGTCTCATTCAGGTAGGTGACAAAATCCTGACTGAGACTGACAAGACGGACGACTTTATTAGTTTTGTGACCGATTCCCTCCTCTTTATCCTCTCCCACAATGAGTTCAGGGAGGGTGACATCTGGTATAGGCAGGAGACCAGGGCTGCCATGGGCACCCTGGTCTCCTGTACCTATGCTAATTTGTTTTTGGCTGCCTTTGAGCGTCTTGTCAGTGCCGGACCACCCTATTCTCTTCATTATACCTCATCCATATGAAACTTGACACACTCAAAGGGGTTGACTTAGTTAGGGTAGGGTCACACACTGGCCCTCATTTACGACAGTTTTTATCGTTTTTTGTGGACCAAATTTAAAAATGTGTGACACTTTTTGCGACATGTTTGGACAAAAAATTTCTACATTCTCACACATCACACATCACAGACCGGAAGAGCCACTGCTGTTTATTCTCTCGGTTTTTAGTCCCTTCCAGTGTGGACAAACAAAAAACACTTGTGTGCCAAAAAATATCCACCCCATGCGAAAAAATAGTAAATAAGCACCGGAAAACAGCAGAGGACAAAAAAACCCAGACAAACTAATAACCTACAATCTTGGTAAATGGGGGCCAATGTGTATACGCAGAATATTTAATGCTGCGGATGTGCAGAAGGTGGTCACAGAGCGATGGCAGAGCGGGCTCCCTGCTGCAGCTGGGTAGCTCTGTGTGTCAGCTCGTAGAGGTGGATTTTCCACCAGTAGTCACGAGCGGACACACAGAGCTACCCAGCCATAGCAGGGAGCTCGCTCTGCAGTCACTCTGCCGTCGACGCATCCGAAGCGTGAAATACATTGCGGATGCACTGTGTGTGACCCTATCCTAAATATTTTCATATGTATTAGTGCTCAGGGAGGGGGACAAAATAAATAAAGGCACATACATGAAGCCAATCCCCCACCACTGCTGTCCCGCAGCCTCCATCCCGACTTGCAGGAAATGCCATTGCCCACTCAACCAATCACTGGGTTCAGCGGTGACCTGCCTCAGAAAATGATTGGCTGAGCAGGCAATTCTGAGAAAATTATACAGATTAGTAAATGATATCAATTAAAAAATGTTAATCCTTCCAGTACTTATGAGCTGTTGTATGCTCTAGAGGAAGTTTTGTAGTTCTTTCCAGTCTGACCACAGTGCTCTCTGCTGACACCTCTGCTCGTGTCAGAAACTGTCCAGAGCAGGAGAGGTTTGCTATGGGGATTTGCTCCTGCTCTGGACAGTTCCTGACACAGACAGAGGTGTCAGCAGAGAGCACTGTGGTCAGACTGGAAATAACTACACAACTTCCTCTGTAGTATACAGCAGCTGTTACGCCGAGCGCTCCAGTCCCCGCTCCTCCCCGGAGCGCTCACAGCGTTCTCCTGTTCGCAGCGCCCCGGTCAGACCCGCTGACCGGGTGCGCTACGATAATGCCCCCAGCCGGGATGCGATTCGCGATGCGGGACGCGCCCGCTCGCGGTGCGCATCCCGACCCGCTTACCAGACTCGCTCCTCGTCTGTGCTGCCCCAGCGTGCGCGGCCCCGCTCCCTAGGGCGCGCGTGCGCTGGGTCTTTGCGATTTAAAGGGCCGGTGCGCCACTGATTGGCGCATGGGTTTTAATTAGTGTCTTCACCTGTGCACTTCCCTAGTGTGTTCCTAGCCTGTGTTCCAGACCTCTTGCTGTTGCCCCAGACTACGATCCTTGCTGCCTGCCCTGACCTTCTGCTACGTCCGACCCTGCTCTTGTCTGCTCCCTTGTACCGCGCCTATCTCAGCAGTCAGAGAGGTTGAGCCATTGCCGGTGGATACGACCTGGTTGCTACCGCCGCTGCAAGTCCATCCCGCTTTGCGGCGGGCTCTGGTGAAAACCAGTAGCAACTTAGAACCGGTCCACCGACACGGTCCACGCCAATCCCTCTCTGACACAGAGGATCCACCTCCAGCCTGCCGAATTCTGACAGCAGCTGATAAGTACTGGAAGGATTAAGATTGTTAAATAGAAGTAATTTTCTAATTTGTAGAACTTTCTGAAACCAGTTGATTAGAAAACATTTTTTTTCCTCTGGAGTACCTCTTCATTCTTCTAAGATAACCTGATATCTTGATTGGAAATATCCTACAGTTTTGCATCTATGGTTTCTATACTGACCTATATGTCTCTGGTTACACAGTATAAACCAACCCGGTGTAGGCCGATCTTGCATATCTTTTCAATACTTGGTAAATTCCCAACAGAAGAAGAGAGTGAAGAGAAAGTGGAAAAGCACAAGTATGCAGGTACAGACTACACAGGGTTTGTGGACAACCCCTTTAACACTGGTAGGACATACCTCAGGTAGTTCACACAGTCAGGACCACTCATAACCCTGTTAAGGATTTGTTAATGTGTGGCCTTAATCTGTGAGTCACTACCACTGTACTCATTTCCGAGCGTCGACATGAGAAAATTCACACCAGGCCAGGTTGGTATGAGTTCACTCCTCGGTACCCCAGGGAGTTCTGTTTAT